>NC_041389.1:263944304-263964842 GCF_002162155.2 Triticum dicoccoides
CACCCAAAACAAAAAATACTCACGAATGCGGTTTGTATCTCTCACACACACCCACGTAGGTGGGGGACGTGCACAAAGAGAAGAGGTGCATGCACGGTGCACGTACTCCCATCTCTTTCCCAACCACGCTCGCGCGGGTACACGGTGGAGCTCATTTCTGTACGAAAAGGCAGCCCACGTGGTAATTTGGCACATGTACTGGTTGTCCACTTGGTGGAGGGAGGATCGTCTACCACAGCTGAACAAACAAATTGCGACTTGAAGCGTTATGTTAAAAAAGAGGCAAACCATGTCGGGCCTACCTTAGAGGCAAGGCTCTATACACTGGAGTACTTTTGATGTGTCCCGTCAACTCGCAGAACAAGGAGGAGCTTGCTTAGTATGCCGTCTCCCCCGCCCACGGGCGCGGTAGCTCGCAGGATGAGGTGAAGCTTGCTTAGTACTGTACGCCTTACGCACGCTCCCTCGCCCATGTGCGCGGTGGCTCGCAGGACGAGGAGAAAAATTTACTACTCCCTCTGTTTACTCCTCGTCCCTACTACCTTGGTTATAGAGATTATATCATATTGTTTGGAATATATATGTCCTTTAGTAGATTTCAATATGAACTACTAGTACATACTCCAAACACTGATGTATATAGACGTATTTTAGAGTGCAGATTCACTCATTTTGCTCCGTTTGTAGCACTCTCCCTCGCCCCTCGACCCTCGCCCACGTGGTGGACGTGCAACAATTCATTCGGTATCATATAGCCAGAATGATATATACTGCACTACCATTATTGCTCGACTTCCCGAAGAGGCGAAGAGCCAATCGCAAGGTTAATATTTTGGAGATGACAAGCGCAAGGTTATAGGAGAACGAGTAGTAGGTGCCGCGTCATTTATAAATAAAGTTTTTTTTTGCTTCAATGGCACGTACGCAATATGATAGGTTCATATGGAGAGAAAAGGAAACCACTCCACTATATACATAGTCAGGACGGGCCAGCCTACACGGTTGCTTGCTGGGGTTGCTCTCTTCACACTCTCTCACACAAAACGACTGTGGCCACATCTCTAACATCCCGTCGGATCATGTCTGCCAGGGGAAGGGGTGGATGCTTAGTGTAGATGCGGTCGCCGTCGCCGACGGCGAAAACCCACTGTCGGCACGTCCCGATCAGGGGTCCCCGCTGTTCTCTCTCACAAAGCGGGTGAGGTTGCCTTCGTCCCTTGCTCACTGCCGCGACATGGGCAGTTGCCGCCTCCTGCCGCCCTCCTCGAGGTTGAGCTACGTCCTGACATCCCTCAGGTACAACTCCCTTTACAGCCGGCTTGCACCACTGCTCCAGCTGGCCACATCACTTCATGTGGATATTTTTCTACTTCTTTGCCCCGCACATACCTCTACTGGCTTCTACATACTGTATTTGTGATGAGTTTATGTCTCATCAACTAGTCCCAGTAATCTTATTCTAATCACTCTTCTTCAATTTCTTTGCCACAGGGATGCTCATCTCGATTTTGGTGAAACTGCACAAAATGATTCGATGGTCAAAAGGTTGCAAACTTCATTTCTTAGGAAGCTCGAACTTGCCAGCAAATTGAAGCCTGGTTAGGGTTCACGGTTCAAGGGCTATGGACTGCATGGATCGTTTTTTTCTTTAGCTGCCTCTGTTCCAAAATAAGTGTCAACTTTAGTAGTAGTACAACTTTGTACTAAAGTTTGCATAAAGTTGAGACACTTATTTTGGAACGGAGGGAGTACATATTTGCTATGATCTGTGAATCATTGAGATGCAATAGCATGCATGTTAGTCTCCTTTGTATTAGATGAAATGTTGCAACGGGTAACCTTGGACGCAAGATACATGTAACAGAAGCTAGAAGCTTCATAGCATTGTACAAATTTATCTTGCTGATAAATTACAGTATGTACTATACTAGTACTTCATCCATTCCTAAATATAAGTCTTTGTAGAGATTTCACCATGAACCACACACGGATGTATATAGATGCATTTTAAGTGTAGATTCAATCATTTTGTTCCATATGTAGTTCACCTAGTGGAATCTCTACAAAGACTTATATACTAGTAATAGCTAGCCCCCACTACTAGGAATTCTCTATCCTCTCCTTGAGCCACATCATCAAAATTAATGTAGTCGTTAGATGAACTAAATCAGTCCATAATACCCGTCTGATCTAGACGTTGAGAGGCTCCGCACTTAGCCACATGCAAGCATGCAGAAATACTGTGGCATGCATGTGAGTGGGTTTTAAATCACATCAACATGTCTGCATGCAAGCATGCACCGGTAGCATGCATGTAAGTGAGCTTTTAAGTCCCATTAACATGTCAAAAAGAAAAATATAATCCCATTATGCAGTAGGAGTTGGCTGATTTTTTTTCCTTACGTGGGATGATCTAAATGATGATGGGAGTTTTTTTAGTTCGGCTACCACATTTGTCATGCGGTTATAGAGTTTTTTTAGTTCTATGAAATTGATAATTTTATGCAGAGAGATATACGGCTGTTCCATGGCAACGCATGGGGACTCATCTAGTATTTAGGAACGGAGGGAGTACTATGTAAAGAGTTAGGTGCCGCACGGTGTCCAGAAAATATGGTGATAGTGTTAGGTGGGCCATGTAATCACCGAGCCTGTGTGTTTTCACTGCTCTTGCACTCCTCCACTGTAAGAATGGAGAAAATTGTAATCTAGTAGTACCTCCTTTCGCCGAAAGCGTGGGACATCCAGCAGTCCTACCACCTCAGTAATAAACACCAATGAGTTGTCAAATCACATAGACCCAGCAGTAAGTTTGACGAACGAAGCAACCATCACTCTTGCGCCAGTGAGAGGTCGCGTCCACTCTGCCCGGGCATGAATGTGGCACCGATTCTTTGGAGCGGCGCTGACCGTTTCGGGCGGGAAGCGCGTGCGGGCAATGGAGGGGCTTTGGGTGGGCCAGGCTGGTCAGGAGCGGGCGTGGCAGCTGTCCGCCTGTCCCTACCGGACACGCCCGGAAACGAGAGCATGCACCAACTCTCGCGGCTAAAATCATACACTACACACCATATCTTTGTAGGAGAAGGTTGATCTGTCTCTCTCTCTCTAACACACACATGATGTTAAAAACACACACTCACGCACACACACGCACCTTGGTCCCGCTACACCTTCTAATGTGACTTATTACACCTACACGGCGGGAGTAGTAAGTACGAGATACGGTGGCACGCTGAATTAGGTCGAATACAAGTGCCCAAAATTGTGTGCATGTTATAATAAGGATTCACTTAAAATAGTACGTGAGCAAACAGAGGGATCAATTGGACAGTGTTCCCAAGCAGTAGTGAAATTTGTGAGGTAAGATACACCGCTGGCGCTTGATACGTCTCCAACGTATCTATAATTTTTTTATTGTTCCATGCTATTATATTACCTTTTCTGGATGTTTATGGGCATTACTTTACACTTTTATATCATTTTTGGGACTAACCTACTAACTGGAGGCCCAGCCCGAATTGTTGTTTTTTTGCCTATTTCACCGTTTCGAAGAAAAGGAATATCAAACGGAGTCCAAATGGAAAGAAACCTTCGGGAGCGATCTTTTTGGAACAAACGTGATCCAGGGGACTTGGAGTGGACGTCAAGCAATAGAGGAGGCGGCCACGAGGGTGCCCAGCGCGCGCCCACCCTCGTGGGCCCCTCGAGCGTCCACCGACCTACTTCTTCCTCCTATATATACCCACGTACCCTGAAACCATCGAGGAGCACCACGAAAAACTATTTCCACCGCCGCAACCTTTTGTATCCGCGAGATTCCATCTTGGAGCCTTCGTCGGCGCTCCACCGGAGGGGGAATCGACCACGGAGAGCCTCTACATCATCTCCAAGGCCCTTCTGATGAGTTGTGAGTAGTTTACCACAGACCTTCGGGTCCATAGTTATTAGCTAGATGGCTTCTTATCTCTCTTTGAATCTCAATACAAAGTTCTCCTCGATCTTCTTGGAGATCTATTCGATGTAACTCTTTTTGCGGTGTGTTTGTCGAGATCCGATGAATTGTGGGTTTATGTTCAAGTTTATCTATGAGAAATATTTCAATCTCCTCTGAATTCTTTTATGTGTGATTAAGTTATCTTTGCAAGTCTCTTTGAATTATTGGTTTGGCCTACTAGAATTATCTTTCTTGCAATGGGAGAAGTGCTTAGCTTTGGGTTCAATCTTGCGGTGTCCTTTCCCAGTGACAGCAGGGGCAGCAAGGCACGTATTGTATTGTTGCCATTGAGGATAAAAAGATGGGGTTTATATCATATTGCATGAGTTTATCCCTCTACATCATGTCATCTTTCTTAATGTGTTACTCTGTTCTTTATGAACTTAATACTCTAGATGCATGCCGGATAGCGGTCGATGTGTGGAGTAATAGTAGTAGATGCAGGCAGGAGTCGGTCTACTTGTCACGGACGTGATGCCTATATACATGATCATGCCTAGATAATCTCATAATTATTCGCTTTTTTATCAATTGCTCGACAGTAATTTGTTCACCCACCGTAATACTTATGCTATCTTGAGAGAAGCCACTTGTGAAACCTATGTCCCCCAGGTCTATCTTTTATCTTATATGCTTTCAATATACTTTTATTTGCATCTTTTACTTTCCAATCTATATCATAAAAATACCAAAAATATTTATCTTATCATATTATCTCTATCAGATCTCACTTTCACAAGTGGCAAGTATATAGGGAAAATCCATCCTACCACCCGGTGGTAGTTACCCCACATGTCTCATATACTAGCATGTGGTACTATATATACTATTTTATTATTTTAAATATGTTTTTATACTATATCTAAGATATTTCAAAACAAGTTACATAAAAATTTTGCATATGAGCCCATAGTTTTTGTTATATTTGTGAAATACGTACATATTTGTACATAAAACAGAGCATACTCAAAAAATGGTACATACTACCTAAAAATTTGTATATATACTACCTAATCATTGTTATATACTACATACTACACATACATGCTCTCGGTTTCGACAGATACTACATACAACATACAAAACGCAAGTGGTGCTAACTATCACTGCTTGTAGGAAACATTTGTCATGGGTAATCTGAAAGTTAGCTGTCGTTGGCTTCAGCCCCACGCATACAATGCAGGGGTGTTCGTGCAAAAAATGTGCTTAATCACTCTTTATCCAACGTCTTGGTCTGGTAAGGAGGTGATCGCATGTCGAACTAGGCAACCAGATTATATAGCTGTAACACCTTCGCTTAGCCGTGGGATTCTAACGTTGGGGCTACTATGTAGCCCCTGGTACCTTCGTGTGCATCCGAATACGGGCGCGTATGTACCTGGCCGGGAAATGGCCCTTCGTTAATGCGGAGGAATCCTAGAGATTCCGGTGACTCGTCGAGTGGTTGACCAGTCTCTTGCTGTATCATGACAGTCAGTTTTCGGCTTTCTCTACTGAGGTGCTCATCCGGGATAACTAGGACACAATCGCAGTAGTTCTCCTGTGGACACCTTAGCCGATAATAACGGAACGTAAGGCGGCAAACCCAGGAGCCGGGCAAACCCAACATTTGACCAAAGACATGATTCGGAGCTGATGCATATAAGGCCAAACTCATGATGCCGAACACTCCCAAAGGTATTCGGACTTTATAACAGATGATGGGCTCAAGAATGCCCATTCATTATAAACCCTGTATTTCCAGGTACGTGCGTTAATCTGTCGTGGCAAAATGCCAAAAATGGCAGTATCCTCTCTGGGTATGGAACCCATGGGATGGTTAAACAACAAGAGGCAATAGAAAAGGTTTACACAGGGGCTTAATATAAAAAGAAACATGTTGAACGGAGCCCTGCTGCACGTCTGCGCCTTTGTCTCCGATGTGCCGCATCCTGGAAGGGTATCGCTCGAACATTGTCTGCTGAAAAGGGAAACTCATGGGAGAGTGCAATGTAAGTATGCGATGGATAGTAAAAAGTGTAAGATGCTGGCCTGCCAATAAGGTTAAGCCAGGTGTGGGGCTTTATTATTAGCCCCTGGTGTCCACTATAGGATTACATATACAGTGCCCTGGTTTGATATGGGCTGCAGGACTCGTCTAACCGTGTCCGTGGTCTTAACGACCCGTCATGTTTCTGTTAGAGGCCGCTTATACTCCGGCAGCTAGGGCCGTCGTGTATTCCTCTGTGCGTGAAGAGCGCTCTGTTATTCCGCTAACGGTGATGACGCCGCGTGGACCGGGCACCTTAAGTGTAAGGTAGCCATAGTGCAGCAGTGCGTTGAAGCGGGCGAAGGCCGTTCTTCCAAGCAATGCTTGATAGCTGCTTTGGAAGGGTGCGATGATGAAGACTAGTTCTTCGCTTATAGAGTTGCCTAGAGAGCCGAATGTTACCTCCAGTATGATAGAGCCCCTGCTATAGGCTTCAACGCCTGGTATCACCCCTTCAAAGGTGGTGTTAATCTTGTTCATTCTAGATGACTCTATCCCCATCCTGCGGACAGTGTCCTCATATATTAAATTGAGACTGCTGCCGCCGTCCATGAGGACGTGAGTGAGATGGTATCCGTCAATTATTGGGTCAAGCACCAAGGCATTTGATCCTTCGTGCCGAATACTAGTTCGGCCGTTCCAGCGATCGAAAGTGATCGAACAAGACATCTAGTAGTTAGGTGTGGGTACGATGGGCTCTATATCGCGCGCGTCTTTATGGGCGCGTTCGTACCTTCCCAGGGATGTGCGAGTTGCGTGGATCATGTTCACTGTTTTAACCTCTGGCGGGAATTTTTTTTGTCCCCCAGTGTTTGGCTGGTTAGGTTCATCCTCGTCTTCACTTGGTGTTTCCCTTCCCTTGTGTTCGGTGTTTAGTTTGCCGGCCTGCTTGAAGACCCAGCACTCTCTATGCGTGTGGTTTGCAGGTTTGGTGGGTGCCATGAATTTGGCACAGTCTGTCCAAAACTCTGTTCAGACCGGACGGTCCCTCTTTGCTGCCTTTAGATTGCTTGTTCTGATGGTTAGGTCAAGAGCCCCTGAATCCGGCATTAAACGTTGTGTTGTCCGGGCTCTCTTCCTTGCTTTGACGTTTTTTTATTACGACATGGCTTTCCGTTGCCATCCCTTATTTCGGATGTGCTGGGGTCGCTGGTGCCTTTACGGGCTAGCCAGCTGTCTTCACCCGTGCAAAAGCGGGTCATAAGGCTTGTTAGGGCTGCCATTGTCCTAGGCTTTTCTTGGCCGAGGTGTCTGGCAAGCCACTCATCACGGATGCTATGGTTAAATGCCGCTAGGGCTTCGGCATCCGGACAATCAACAATTTGATTCTTCTTAGTGAGGAATCTGTTCCAAAGCTTGTGGGCGGACTCTCCGGGTTGTTGGACTATGTGACTTAAATCGTCAGCATCTAGAGGCCGGACATAAGTCCCTTGAAAATTTGCCCTGAAAGTGTCCTCTAGTTCCTCCCAGCTCCCAATTGAATTTTTAGGGAGGCTTTTCAACCAGTGCCGAGCTGGTCCCTTTAGTTTGAGGGGAAGGTATTTGATGGCGTGGAGGTCATCCCCGCGAGCCATGTGTATATGCAGGATAAAGTCCTCGATCAAGACCCCCTGGGTCTGTCGTTCTGTCGTATGCCTCTATATTCACAGGTTTAAAGCCCTGTGGGAATTCATGGTCCAGTACTTCATCAGTGAAGCATAGGGGGTGAGCGGCCCCTCTGTATCTGGACGCGTTGTGGCATGCCGTTGGCTGTTGTTGTGTTCGGTGTTTATTCCGAACTGGTGTTTGGTTGTCATAATTGTTTTGATGACCACAGTCCCCCGCCGGGGTGTGTCCTTTAGATCCGTAGATGGACCTTGCTGCGCCAGCTTTCTTATCCAAGTGCTCACGTAGATCATGGGCGTCTTTGGTAGTTGATTTATTGCGGTTATGAAGTGGTACTTCTGGTTTCCTGGTCGTGTTACTTTTTGGTGGGATGGCCTCGTCGTCGAATTCTGACAGTAGCTTACGTTTTGGGTAGCTCTTTGTGTGGCGATCGTCGCCATATCTTTCTTCAGTGTCTAGCACTTTATTCCATCTGCGATTGAGCATTTCCTGTGCGGCTTTGAGCCATTAGTTCTGCTTCTTCAGACTTCTCGCTATGGCCATAAGCTTTCTGTGGAGGTTCTCGCGTTCCACGCGTTCTTCCGGAATGATGAATACGTCATCCTCTGGACTATCTTCTTCTCCTAGGCCGGTTTGATGAACTCGTCCTTCTGGATCGTTGTCTTCGGGCGTCTGCTCTGAATTATGCTCGGCGTGACCTGGTTCATCCTGCTCCATCGCTGGTTCCGTTTGGTCGTTATTGCCTTCGGGGTTGACCGGAGTATCCATTCTTCTGGCGCTCTTGCTGATATTTTTACTGTTGCTGGATTTGGAACGGTGTTTGCGCCGTCGCTTTGGTTTTTGCCCAGGGGTTTTATCTTCCAGATTGTCACCGTCGTCTTCCTTGGGCGTGTCCACCATGTATATGTCATGTGACGGGGCGGGAATCCGGTACCCCATAGATTTTGAGTCTTCTCCCGCATCGTCGTCCATACCGTCGATACCTTCAGAGTCGAAGTCAAGCACGTCGGTTAAATCATCAACCGTGGCTATCAAGTGGGTGGTGGGTGGGTAACGAATTTCTTCATCGCCTACTTCCCACTCGAGCCGGACATAGTTCGGCCCGGAATTCTCTATCAAAGAGAGAATTTTAAATGAGTTTAGTATGTAGCCAAAGGGCGAATGCTGAAAGATGTCCGTCGCGGTGAACTCCATCACCGGAGCCCAACCAGGATTGGCGGGCTCGGGGACGCGCGGACTGGAACCTACATCCGGATATGAATCCGGGGGTCCGGAGTTACAGGCTCCCTCAGAGGTGAGACCTGTGTTCGGCTTCATCGCCGATGAGGGTGCGGCCTGCGGGGCGGGGTCCAACCCTCCGTCCTTAGGCAACGCATCCTGCCCCGGATTTAGATCCGAGGCTTCTGCCGGGGTAATATCCCGAGCATCGTCTGACGGCAGGTCCAAGCCATGCTCATCATAATTATCCGGCGCTCCTAACACAATCTACTCCAGATGACCAAGCCGATCGGTCCGCAATGTGAAGCCGCCAAACACGAAGATCTGTCCGGAGAGGAAAGTCTCACCCTGGACAGCGTCGTTGATGATGATTGGAGGAGCCATCAAGCCTTGTGGCGATGACACAGAGGAACTCTCAATGAAAGCACCAATGTCGGTGTCAAAACCGGCGGATCTCGGGTAGGGGGTCCCGATCTGTGCGTCAAGGCTGATGGTAATAGGAAGCAAGGGACACAGATGTTTACCCAGGTTCGGGCCCTCTCGATGGAGGTAAAACCCTACTTCCTGCTTGATTAATATTGATGATATGGGTAGTACAAGAGTAGATCTACCACGAGATCGTAGAGGCTAAACCCTAAGAGCTAGCCTATGATGGTATGATTGTAATTGTGATCGTCCTTCTAAGGACCAACCTCTCCGATTTATATAGACACCGGGGAGGGCTAGGGTTTACATGGAGTCGGTTACAAGGAAGGAAATATAATATCCGGATCACCAAGCTTGCCTTCTACACAAAAGAGAGTCCCATCCAGACACGGGCCGAAGTCTTGAGTCTTGTACCTTCACGCTTCAATAGTCCGTATGTTGTACACAGTCCGGCTGTCCGGATACCCCCTAATCCAGGACTCCCTCAGTGGGCAAGTGAGTTGGATGCACACCCACTTAGTTTCTTTTGTTGAGCTTTCATACATTGATAGCTCTAGTGCATCCGTTGCATGGCAATCCCTACTCACTCACATTGATATCTATTAATGGGCATCCCCATAGCCCGTTGATATGCCTAGTTGATGTGAGACTATCTTCTCCTTTTTTTGTCTTCTCCACAACCACCATCCTATTCCACATATAGTGCTATGTCCTTGGCTCACGCTCATGTATTGCGTGAAAGTTGAAAAAGTTTGAGATTACTAAAGTATGAAACTATTGCTTGGCTTGTCATCGGGGTTGTGCATGATTAAATACTGTGTGTGATGAAGATAGAGCAACAGCCAAACTATATGATTTTGTAGGGATAACTTTCTTTAGCCATGTTATTTTGAGAAGACATGATTGCTTAGTTACTATGCTTGAACTATTATTATTTCTTATGTCAATTTGAACTTTTATTTTGAATCATTTGGATCTGAACATTCATGCCACAATAAAGAAAATTACATTGAGAATTATGCTAGGTAGCATTCCACATCAAAAATTCTGTTTTTATCATTTACCTACTCGAGGACGAGCAGGAATTAAGCTTGGGGATGTCTGATACGTCTCCAACGTATCTATAATTTTTGATTATTCCATGCTATTATATTACCCGTTTTGGATGTTTATGGGCTTTACTTTACACTTTTATATCATTTTTGGGACTAACCTACTAACCGGAGGCCCAGCCCAAATTGTTGTTTTTTGCCTATTTCAGTGTTTCGAAGAAAAGGAATATCAAACGGAGTCCAAACGGAATGAAACCTTTGGGAGCGATCTTTTTGGAACAAATGTGATCTAGGGGACTTGGAGTGGACATCAAGCAACAGAGGAGGCGGCCACGAGGGTGCCCGGCACGCCCCCTACAGTTGGGCGCGCGCCCCACCCTCGTGGGCCCCTCGAGCGTCCACTGACCTACTTCTTCCTCCTATATATACCCACGTACCCTAAAACCATCGAGGAGCACCATGAAAAACTATTCCCACAGCCGCAACCTTCTGTATCCGCGGGATCCCATCTTGGAGCCTTCGTCGGTGCTCCGCCGGAGGGGGGATCGACCATGGAGGGCCTCTACATCATCTCCAAGGCCCTTCCGATGAGTTGTGAGTAGTTTACCACAGACCTTCGGGTCCATAGTTATTAGCTAGATGGCTTCTTCTCTATCTTTGAATCTCAATACAAAGTTCTCGTCGATCTTCTTGGAGATCTATTCGATGTAACTCTTTTTGCGGTGTGTTTGTCGAGATCCAATGAATTGTGGGTTTATGATCAAGTTTATCTATGAGAAATATTTGAATCTCCTCTGAATTCTTTTATGTGTGATTAAGTTATCTTTGCAAGTCTCTTCGAATTATCAATTTGGTTTGGCCTACTAGATTGATCTTTCTTGCAATGGGAGAAGTGCTTAGCTTTGGGTTCAATCTTGCGGTATCCTTTCCCAGTGACAGCAGGGGTTGCAAGCCATGTATTGTATTGTTGCCATCGAGGATAAAAAGATGGGGTTTATATCATATTGCATGAGTTTATCCCTCTACATCATGTCATCTTTCTTAATGCGTTACTCTATTCTTTATGAACTTAATACTCTAGATGCATGCTGGATAGCGGTCGATGTGTGGACTAATAGTAGTAGATGCAGGCAGGAGTCGGTCTACTTGTCACGGACGTGATGCCTATATACATGATATTGCCTAGATAATCTCATAATTATTCGTTTATCTATCAATTGCTCGACAGTAATTTGTTCACCCACCGTAATACTTATGCTATCTTGAGAGAAGCCGCTAGTGAAACCTATAGCCCCCGGGTCTATCTTTTATCTTATAAGCTTTCAACCTACTTGTATTTGCATCTTTTACTTTCCAATCTATATCATAAAAATACCAAAAATATTTATCTTATCATATTATCTCTATCAGATCTCACTTTCGCAAGTGTCCGTGAAGGGATTGACAACCCCTTTATTGCGTTGGTTGCGAGGTTCTTGTTTGTTTGTGTAGGTGCGTGGGACTTCTGAGGAGCCTCCTACTGGATTGATACCTTGGTTCTCAAAAACTGAGGGAAATACTTACGCTACTTTGTTGCATCACCCTTTCCTCTTCAAGGAAAACCAACGCAAGCTCAAGACGTGGCAGCGCTTTTAATTTTTCTTATTAATTTTTTTGTTGCACACTCTGACTGGTGGGACCCAACGTACTACGTGGAGAGAGGTAAGATGACCAAGGCTGCATTATTTCTGCACCACTGTCGATAGTCTTACCACCAAAGCCACATGACATGATTATGATTTAAATCCCAATGACTCAAACACACACAAAAAACATGGCATGCTCGTCACACGAATGCAGGAATGTATAAAAGGTTATTTTCCTCTCGTTGAACATAACGGGAGGGTTGTGTAGCTGGTTAGCCTATTCGCTCATCAAACTTGAGGTCTCGGGTTCGATAACTACACTTGAGCATAATTCATGCCAGGAGGATTCTTTGACTGGTCAAAATGGATGGATACGGAGCTATACGATCTTGTAGTGACCGTATAATCACCTCATCACGTATAAGCTGCAGCCTAGGCGCTTGTTTTCTAGGGTTTGCACGCTTCACACTCTCTCTCCAGTATATATATACACGCTGGAGCCTCAGCACTTGTAGTTTCTCTCTTCACACTCTCTCACCCTCTCCAGATCTAAACAAGACTTCATTGGCCTCTCTCTCCCCTCATTGCTGGTCAAAGAGCCGGTAGGATCCGTCCGCCGGGAAGGGAAGGAGGCTTAACGCTATCACCGTCAGCGAGGGAGGGAATCCACTGCCGGCGCAGTTGTTCACTTTCACCCAGCGGCAGTGCGGGAGGGCCTCCGACCCCTTCTTCTTCGCCGCCGTCCCGTCGCCCACCGAACCACGCCCCAAGAACCTTAAGGTATAATTTACTTATTCCACATGCATTGCTCTAGCTGCATGTATACCATGAATCTAGGACGTGGTTCAAAGAGGAAAGGAGTGGGGGAAAGTAGTGGGAAAAGTTGTATAGCATGAATCTAGGATGTGGTTCAAAGAGGAAAGTAAGGGGAAAGTAGTGGGGAAAGTTGTATAGCATGAATCTAGGACGTGGTTCAAAGAGGAAAGGAATGGGGGAAAGTTGTGGGGAAAGTTGTATCGCATAAATCTAGGACGTGGTTCAAAGAGGAAAGGAAGGGGCGAAAGTACTAGTACAGACTGGCTATCCAACACCTACATTGGTTGAGAGGGGAAAACAATGACAAACACAGTACACAGATCTGTAACAAACTGATCTTTTGTTTTGGGGGACAAGGTTGTAGAGTTTGCGCAGGATTAGATTTGCTGCGCTCACATAGGGAAAGGTGTCTAAAGATAAGAAAACTGGGACCAACACAAATATGCTCCTTGGTTGTTTGTTCTTTGTTGCAACAGACTATGCATGACCACAGTACATCGGTAGATGCACATGGTGTTGGTGTGTCCATTGTCCCGTGCAACTCTTTAGCTGTTGTTAATCTAAGGCCCTGTTTGGTTAAAAACTCCCTAGTCCCTACATGCTTGGTTCCAGGGACTAAACATGGACTAGAGGTTATTAAATGACATGCTAAAAGACCATGTTACCCCTAGTAATGAACTAATAGAGACAAGGTGCGATGCGTGGCAGGGGCAACTGTTGGAAAAAGTCCCAAAAAGACTCCCTCGGGGTCTTCTTTCTTTAGTCCCAAATGCCCACTTTTATTCCCTAAAAGCCCCTCCTGCTTAGTTTAGATGGGACTGGCACGGAGTTTTTTTAGTCCCTACACCAAAATGTCCCTGTAAACAAACACCCTCTAATAATGCCGCTGGAAAATTGATGCAATACCACAGTTAAAAGAAAATTACATGTTTAACGAATTTTATTGTTAATATAATCTCTATGTTAATATTAATCAATGCCACCGTTTGAGAAATGCTACTGTCTTGCTTTATTTCCCATTTAGATAAGGTAGATGCTTCTTTTTGTTGGCTTCTGTGTCATCCACCGTTATTGACCACTAGTTGTTTCCTTTGCACCTCTGTGTAAACAGGGTTATCTACTTCACCTCGTTGCCATTGTGACCTTTTGTTGCACTAGACAAAACACTTTTGTTTTAAGAGTGTTTTGTGCAGTTCAACCAAAATGTCACACCGACAATGTTGCTTGATTGCTTGATCTTAGTAGAACTGCACAAGAGGAGATCTTACTTCCTATCCGTGTTGGCAAATTTGGTTCAGATCTTCTTATTGTGAGTTGTTTGAATTCCGCATCATGAGAGGTCAGTACTAGCCTTCTTTCACATGATTCTGCAGTGTGCTTTCATATGTTGTGCTACTTGTACGGTAATGTTGCTTGATTTTAGTGAACTGCACAAATGGAGACAAGACTTCCAATCTGTATGTGCACCGTAATATCCCATTGAGGTAAGATAAGGATATTTCACAACTGTTGGCCTATATTTTGCCACTTCCATTAGAAAATTGATGTCATTGTTTAGTGCTATACTTGTGCTCCCTAATTGACATGTCAAATCTTACATTGAAGGCGAAGCTTGTCTGTTATTGAACCAAGTGATGAAGGGGAAGAACAAGCGAAAGAAAAACAAAAATCAACACCTGGTGCTGTAATGAAGCACTGGAATTGTGATGACACAAGTAATGATATAGTTTTGCATCTTAATTTATTGCTATGGCTGGAACGACAATTGCCACTGATTTGATGCCACTCTTAATGTAATATGCAATTATCTCTACTTGTGCAAACAGGGATCTTCTTTGAAGATACCATATATTTTAGTGGAACTGCACAAGAAGAGGTTGGAAACATTAAACTAATCAAGGAGTATATAGTAAGCATGGCCACCGCAGTAGATAGCAAGAGATGGTTCCGGAGAAGTGCTTCATCTGTATGCTCGACCCAATAAGCCTCTTGACAAAGGTTGGTACTCGCCCACTGATTTCATCCATATGATTGAGCTTTGCCATCTCTATTGGTGTTGTGCTACTGTTTAGATATTGTCATGAAAAAGTGGTATTGTCCTTGAGAAGTGCTTCATCTGTGTTGTTTCAAATATTTCCTTTCCTTTTTTCGAGCAAACAGGGATGCTAGCATTTAGTTGCCCTCTTGTCTTTGCACAACAGGATCATCTTCCTCTGAAAAAGAAAATGGAGTACATGAAGCTAGCGACTAGTTCCGATTATGCCAGGATGAAGAAGCTCTATCTATCTTCTCATCAGAAGGAGCATTTGAAGGATGGTTACATTACTCCCCACAAGACCAAACTAACTTCAGCTCAGAAGGACTAACAAATCTCCATTTTTTGTTGTGATCCACGAGTACAATGTTGTTCTAGGATTCTTTCTAGTGAGTTCCATTTTTCTAAAAGTGTGCTCTACATGGACCATGTAGGTGCCTGTTTAAACTGTCAATTCATAGTACAGTTTGCTTTATACTAATCACTTTTTTGTATTTGTGCAAACAGGGGTGCTCAACTTGATTTCAATGGGAACTGCACAAAATGTTCATGAATACATCGAATAATTCATTTCCACCACAAGAAAGGAGGTGTCGATAAGTTCAAGGCATTGCAACATATAAGGGCGAAATCATACAAGCTACGTGCGAATTTGGTTGATTTTGGTGGAACTGCACAAAAAGAACAGCTGGTCTATTTAGCACAAGGTGCCA
Organism: Triticum dicoccoides; assembly: GCF_002162155.2. Classification (NCBI taxonomy): domain Eukaryota; kingdom Viridiplantae; phylum Streptophyta; class Magnoliopsida; order Poales; family Poaceae; genus Triticum; species Triticum dicoccoides. The sequence continues at coordinate 263,959,818 of NC_041389.1, forward strand.
TGTCAATGTCCGAACTGATGGCAAACCCTGCCCATTCCATAATCGTAGGCATTTGATATTTTGGAATGGGACAACCTTGTCAAATTTTGTTCATTGATTTTAGCAAGAAGACATGCGTTTGATATTTTCGAATGGGACGCCCTTTGCTATCAGTAGCGTCGATCAATTTTTTTTATTTATTCTTTAGTTGTGAAGTAAATATTGCCTCTAACATGTGAGTCGCTGAGATGCATAATCATCGATTGTTTTGAATGTTCTCTATGAATTGCCAGCCCTGTGTGTTTGATTGCAATGTACAGAAACACTAAAAAGCTGCTCAAACTCTTTGTACTCTTTCTGTTCCTTTTTACTTTGCACATTGTGAAAGTGCATACTTTTTTCTATAAGATTGGTTAAAGTAGAGATACTTTGACTGCAGACAAAACTTGTATGCAAACTAGAAAGGACCGGAGGGAGTACATGCGAAACTGCTGCAAACGAGATGATCACCCTAGGAATAATGCTAGTATGTATTGTTTTGCATGTTCATCCAATGCCAGTGATACAGGAATTCGAACTAATCAAAATAAATTCATTCATACATAGTCGGATTTCATATAAACATGCCGGATTTCATTACATTTCATACATTCTTCAACTAAAAAGGGGTGCGCTAGAGGTATAATTAACTAACTGAAGCTACCCACCTGTGTCCCGCTGAGCCAAACAGAAGCTTCAGTGACTTAACTACAGGTGCAGGTGCATAACTGACATGTGGCCTATTGGGCCCATGTGTCAGTCAGCCAACTACACCAGCAGTTAAGTAGAAGCAGCATTCTTCTCCAACACAGCTCTCTGACTCCACGTCACCGCCAAGAAGCTAACCGGCCGTCAATGGTCAACCCACCTAGCTTGGCTTCAACCGAAGGGTAGCAGCGGTGGCCTTACTTGGACCCGAGCGGCGGCGACCTACCATGTTCTACTCTTCCTTGTTTTTTGTGTGGCCCAGCCTCGTTGGCAGCGGGGTGGGGCCTCAGCAGAGCCGGCGATGTCCTCTATCTCGTTGCCGATGGGCGGCGCCTCGGTGGAGCAGTGGAAATTCTCCCCCTCGTTGCTGAAAGGGTGGGGCCTCGGCTGAGCTGGCGATGTCCTCTGCCTCGTTGTTGGCGGGGCGGAGTCGGCGGTGTCCTCTGCCTCATTGTTGGTGCCGCGGGGCCTCGGCGGAGCACGGCCTCATCGACGCCAGCGGAGCAGGGACTCGTCGGAGCCGGCACTGTCCTTTGCCTTGTCCTCGGTCTCGCCAAACAGCGCCTCACCCGCTTCATCACCCTCTTTGTAGGCGGCCACAGCCTCTGCCACCCGCATGCAGTACCGCCAGTGCTCGAGGCCGCCCTCATAGGCGGGGTGGTATGAGTCAAGCAGCGCCTCCTGCTCCGCCCGCTCCGCGGTGATCTGCTTCTCTGCGTGTAGGTTCTCCTGGAGGAGATGGTGGTTGTAGGCGGCGTCGGCCTGCAGCTCCCGGAACTGCTCCTCACGCATCTGCCTCACCGTGTCAATATATTGGGCACGGGCCTCCATGATGGTCATGGTGCAATGCACCAGCGAGGATGGTGCGAGGGAGGGGGTTGGATCCGGATCGTCGACTACCATGTTCTCCATTGGGATGTCGTCGTCCTCCGGCTGCTTGCCGGCCAGCCGGTCGACAGCAATAGCTACCATCTCCTTGTGCTCCATCGTCCACCCGTCCCGAAGAGCGTTGGAGCGCGAGGAAGCCATGGTGAGCAGTAGTGGTGTGGACAGGAGAAAGGGAATAGATGCGGATGACTGCGGCTATGGCCAGCGCAGTAGTTTATATAGCAATGGTGGGTAGCGGAGGGACGGACCTGTGGCGCCGGAGTAGCCGCCTCGGCAACCGCGTATCATTAATGTGAGCGCAGATGGACGGACGGACGGCACATGTGTTGTTTGAAGGCGGAGCAGTCGCCTGCACCAGGAAGCGGGGCGGGCGGCGGTAACTGTTTCGGGCGGAAAAGCGCGCGCGGGCGAGGAGATGAATTTACTTCGAGAGGATGACAATGGGGACCCACCAGGGCCATAGCCTCACGTACACAAGTGCCTCCTTATTATATAAAACTATATTTTTTTGCTTCCTCCTGGTTTATTGACATCACGGTCCCACACCATTGTCAACCTATGTAGTCAATAAATGAGAGAATTGCACAAGAAGCGGCCGACAGCTAGGACCAAGCAGCTCGAGCAGTATTTGTGTTTTTAAGGTGTGAACACTGTAGAGTTTTTCGATGTTTAGCCCAGATATTAATTTTTCTCCTCTGAACAACAACGAAAACATCGCTGCAGGTATTAACTAGGCGGGTTGTGGCCCGTCTAGCCCAGGCCAGATATCCAGCCCAGATATTAATTTTTTTCAAGTTGAAAATGGCTAGCCCAGCTATACTTTTTTTTAGGAATACTCGGGCAAGGTCAAGTTGTTATTCTCCGCCCTGCTGGGCTGCAAATCTTTCCTAGGAGGGATGCATTAGGCTTAACAAGAAAATGGGCTTCAAGAAATAATAAATGGGATGTAATTATAAAAACTAGGCAATAACTATAAAAAATGCACCAAACACGTAATTACTTTATAAAATATTATTTTTGGATATTGAAAATGTTAATTTCATTAATTGTTGCAAGCGCAATGTTTCGTTGGATTTTTACGTAATATAAATTTATATTGAAATTGTATTTAATCTGACTAGAAATTTCGGGATAAAAATATTTTGGATCCCATCAAAATGTGGGAAATTTAATTAAATTTTGTTTTGAACGGTTGGTTGAAATGGGCTGTACTTTTAACAAACTGTAAATGGGATGTGGTAAATTCCATTAGAATTCAAAAATGGGCTGCACATTCTTACAAATCTCAAATGGGCTGTAAGTTCTCTGCCACACACTTGTGGCCTTACTAAGTTGACGTGTCCCCTAAAAAAGAGAGTTGACGTGTATGCAAGGCTTTGTCAACTTATAGTCAACACACGGTTCTAGCAGCAGTGGCCGTTGGATGTCCATCCAACGGATGTCGTGCTTCTTCTTCAACCTTGGATATTCTAGCTTCACCCGCCCAAAAAATGATTCCTCCCCTGACATCTGGGGTGCACCGTTTCGGAAGCTGACCTGTGGGCCTACTAAGTTGATGCGTACCAAGGGCTTTGTCAACTTAGTCAATATAAATGATTCTAGATGTAGTGACCGTACGATGTCCATCCAACGGCCGTCGTGCTTCTTCAACCTCTGGTCTTCTTGCTCCAGCCGCCCAAAGCAGCACCGGTCGTGCCGCCTGCTCCTGCCTCCCGTGACTGGCTGTGCTGCCGCGGAGGCCTCACCGCCCCCTACTACTCCCACCGCTGGCCAGGCCATCCCTCCACTCACCCACACCCCCTGTTATTCTGCGGCGACAACAGCCTCACACCGCAGCCGAACCAGTGAACCCTCGTACTCCTCTCTGCGTAGGCATCCACTACCGTGTCGTCCCCTTCCTAGGCCTCGCCATCGTCCACCGCCGTGGTGCTATCGGCACGGCGTGGTCAACATGGTCAAGGAACGACTTCCATCGGACGTGGACTATACGTGGAGAGGCTGACAGCTGGGTCCACGGCCGCAGCAAGGAAGTGCCTCCTTATTATACGGAAAATAATGATTCCTCCACCTGACAGCTGGGACCCACCGGACTGGCCACTGTATTTCATGAAAAAAATGTTTCCCCCTGACTGCTAGGACCCACCAGCTACATCTTCGCATGCAAGGAAGTGCGTCCGGGAAAAAAACGATTCGGCCCCCTGACTGCTGGGACCCACCAGCTACATCTTCGCACGCAAGGAAGTGTGTCAGGGCAAAAAAAATGATTCGCCCCTGACTGCTGGGACCCACCATCTACATCTTCGCACACAAGGAAGTGCCTGACAGTCGGGACCCACCTGGTCGAAGCGTACGTAGCATTGTCATTCTGGTCGTGAATGTGTATGTACATACTGGTCGATGTAGAGGCGCGCACATGTCTTAGTAGAGGCGCACACATGTCGTAGTAGAGGCGCGCACGTAGCATGTACACATACATACAACGGCCAGGGTGCAAGAAAGTAAATACGGCCACGCGTGTACATACGGGCAGGGTCTCGAATGCCCACTCGCGCATACATATGGCCAGGGCTCGTGTACATGGCTGGGTCGAAGCGGAGAAACTGCGTCGGTGTCGTGTTCATGTTGAGGCAATGGAATGCGTCGTGTTCATCGGGAGGCAACAGAATGTGTCATGTTCATCGGGAGGCAACAGAACGTGTGGGAGCCAACCGGCTTGGACGGAACAGGCGATGGAAACGAGGCCTGGTGTACCGCACAATGGAGGAAACGACCTTGTGTTCGACCGGCCACGTTTGAAACGGGATCCTATTCATCGGGAGGGGTCTGGCGTACCGCAAAACGGAGGAAATGGACTTGTGTTGGACCTCCTACGGTCGAAACGGGGGTCCTGTTGATCGGGAGGGGTGTGGCGGACCACAAAATAGAGGAAGCGGACTTGTGTTGGAGCGCTACAGTCAAAACGGGGGTCCTGTTCATCGGGAGGGGTGTGGCGTACCGCAAAACGGGACTCCACGGGATAATGTACATCTCCACCGTCGACCTCCTCCAGCCTCCATGGGATACTGTTCATCCACCATCGACCTCCTCCAGCCTCCACCTGCGACTGTTCATCCACGGGCTCCTGTTCATCCAGCATCCACCGCGCGCTACTCCATCGGCTACTGTTCAACTACCCCTCTCCACGGTCTCCTGTTCAACCACCCCTCCACGGGCTATTGTTCATCCACCCCTACACCATCTACTATTCATCCAGCCCTCCACGGGGTCGTCCTGTTCATTCAGCCCTCCACGGGGTCCTGTTCATCCAGCCCCAACCAGCTCGATCGATCGGGGTCCTGTTCATCCAGAGGCAACGCCACAGGGTCCTGTTCATCCACCCCCACCGCTCACTGTTCATCCAACCCCCCCCCC
>NC_041389.1:263965007-263977049 GCF_002162155.2 Triticum dicoccoides
ATGTTCATCTAGAGGCAGCATCGATCAGCTTCAGTTAGCAGAAGTAGCAAAGAAATCGCTCGATCGGGTTCAGTTAATAGCCATCGATCGATCGCTCAGGTTTAGTAACGCGTAGACTGCAGTGCAATCACTCGGGTTCAGTTAGAGCCCAACGCCTCACACACACGCGCGTATGTGTACGAGAGAAACGCGCATCGCTCGGCCCCAACCACCCACCGCAACCGGGAACAACCCGATATTTTCCTCGCCCTCGCTTCTACCACGGTTTTTTCCGTCATGGACGGCCCAAAGAATGTCATGCAGCTGCGTCTCCGGCCCGCCCAGGACGAAGATCCCATTTTCTGTCATGATTTTTTGTCATAGAAGTAGGAGCCCAACACATCTATGATGATACTGGGTTTTGTCACAATTATTGTCATAGAAGTGTCATAAGTATGACAGGAAAAAAATTCATTCGGCCCAAAATGTCACGGATGTGTCTTTTTTTTGTAGTGTCGAGTTTGTGTAATCGGTCAAACCGAGATGAGGTTTTACCCTAACCCTTGCACATCGGTCCCACCGAGTTGATCGTATCGGTCCCATTGAAATGCCTAACGGTCACATTATGAACTAAATCGGTCTGACCGAGTTTTTTGATTCGGTCTCACCGAGTTTGGTGAATCGTGTGTAATGGTTAGATTTTGTGTGGAGGCTATATATACCCCTCCACCCTCTCTTCATTCGTGGAGAAAGCCATCAGAACATGCCTACGCTTCCAACATTCATTTTCTGAGAGAGAACCACCTACTCATGTGTTGAGGCCAAGATATTCCAATCCTACCATATGAAGCTTGATCTCTAGCCTTCCCCAAGTTGCTTTCCACTCAAATCATCTTTCCACCAAATCCAATCCTATGAGAGAGAGTTGAGTGTTGGGGAGACTATCATTTGAAGCACAAGAGCAAGGAGTTCATCATCAACACACCATCTACTACCTTTTGGAGAGTGGTGTCTCCTAGATTGGTTAGGTGTCACTTGGGAGCCTCCGTCAACATTGTGGAGTTGAACCAAGGAGTTTGTACGGGCAAGGAAATCGCCTACTTCGTGAAGATCTACCCTAGTGAGGCAAGTCCTTCATGGGAGATGGCCATGGTGGGATAGACAAGGTTGCTTCTTCGTGGACCCTTCGTGGGTGGAGCCCTCCGTGGACTTGCGCAGCCGTTACCCTTTGTGGGTTGAAGTCTCCATCAACATAGATGTACGATAGCACCACCTATCGGAACCACACCAAAAATCTCTGTGTCTCCAATTGCGTTTGCACACTACAATCCCATCCCTTTACTTTCTTGCAAGTTGCATGCTTTACTTTCCGCTGCTCATATACTCTTTGCATGCTTTCTTGATATGTATTGTGAATGTTTTAAACTTGTGCCTAAACTCCACCTCAACTTGAAGAACTTAAAAATTGCTACTTTTCTTGGTTGAGAGTCTATTCACCCCGTCTAGACACCTCTTCTCGATCCTTTCAATTGGTATCAGAGCTTTGGCTCCATTGCTTTGTTTTAATCACCATTGGAGAAAGATGGATGAGTCTACGTTGGGGAGTCTTAGATATAGAGTGCCTATACTTGATGGAGAGTACTTTCATGAGTGGAAAAATGAGATGCTTGAGATTTTCAATGAATATCATTTGATCAAGTACATTACCAACCCTTGCGCGCCCCTTGTTGATCCCTTGTATCCTACCCATGATGAGGATCTTGGCATGATTCACAATCTTAGAACTATCAATCTTATCATCACAGGATTTCCTAGAAATTTGATTGGTCACTTGCCTACTCTTGATTGTGCTTATACTACATGTAGATTTCTTGAGGAAAGATTTCCAAATTATTCCTTGCAAAATCTAGATGAAATTCTTCACAAGTCAATTGCCTTGAATAAAATGAGTACTAGTGATCCTAAGTTTTATGATTGTCTATTTGAGCTTCGTGACCCTATGTGTCCCAAAGGAGATGTTCTAATCATTAGCAATATTATCTCTGAAGCCATTAGATCTCATAAAGATGATTGTTGTCATGATAATTTATCTAACGAATCACTCTCTCTACTCATTGATCCATCACATGACGATGTTGAACATGGATACTATGATGAGGATGATGATAGTGACTATGATCTTGATGATGCAATGAGACACTTTGGTCTTATAGCTAATCTTCGCGGCTACATTGCAGGAGGAGGAATGGGTCCTTGATAGTGGATGTACCGATCACATGACCGGAGATAAAGATATGTTTCATGAGCTTGCTAAAAACGACGGCCCTCGAAAGTATGTCACTTTTGGTGATAACTCAAAGGGTAAGGTGGTTGGCCTCGGTAAGGTGGCCATGTCACATGATAGCTCCATATAAAATGCCATGCTCGTTGAATCTCTTGGCTATAATTTACTTTTTGTATCTAGACTTGCTGATTTCAGTTTCAATGTCCTATTTACTAAAGTAGATTGCCAAGTGTTTCAAAGAGACAATCATAAAATGGTCTTTACCGGTATATGTAGAGGTGATCTATACATTGTTGATTTCACTAAAATGGCTCAACCTAGAACTTGCTTAATTGCTAAATCTTCCAAAGGCTGGTTGTGGCTTAGATGGTTAGGTCATGTGGGCATGCGAAACCTTGACAAAGCTTATTAAAGGTGATCATATCCTTGGTGTTAAAGATGTCATATTTGATAAGGATAGACTTTGCAGCACTTGCCAAGCAGGAAAATAGGTTGGAGGAAGCCACCCCGTGAAGAACATCATGACCACGAGAAGACCGCTCGAGCTACTACACATGGATCTCTTCGGTCCCAAAACCTATGAAAGTCTCGGTGGAAACTCATTTGGTCTAGTTATAGTCGATGGTTTTTCAAGATTTACGTGGGTGTTCTTTATCGATGATAAATCGCAGGCCCAAAAGATCTTCAAGAACTTCGCTAGGAAGGCCCAAAATCAATTTGAAGTGAAGTTTAAGAAGGTTCACAGCGACAACAGAACGGAGTTCAAGAACGCCAATGTGGACACCTTTCTTGACGAAGAAGGGATCTCACATGAGTTCTCGGCTACGTACACACCTCAACAAAATGGAGTTGTTGAGAGGAAGAACTGGACTCTTATTGAGATGGCAAGAACGATGCTTGATGAATACAAGACGCCAAAACACTTTTGGGCGGAAGCGGTTGAGACAGCTTGTCATGCAACAAATCACTTGTATCTTCACAAGCTACTCGGCAAGACAGCATACGAGCTCCTCACCAGTAACAAACCCCAAGTTGTATACTTTCGAGTATTCAGCTCAAAGTGCTACATTCTTGATAAGCATCGTCGTTTGAAATTTTCTCCCAAATATCATGAAGGTTTCCTACTTGGTTTTGGCTCAAACTCTCACACTTACTGTGTCTACAACAATTTCACCCGAAAGGTTGAAGAGACGGTAGATGTGAAGTTTGATGAATCTAACGGCTCGCAAGTAGAGAATTGCCAATTGATGTAGGAGACAAGGACCCATCAGAACCAATCCAAGACTTGTCTGTTGGCAAGATCCGTCCAACGGAGGTGAAGGAGAGTACCTCGTCCATCCAAGTGGAAGCTTCTACCTCACGACAAGGTGAACCAAGAGTTGATATGGAAGCATCCACAAGTGGGACACACCAAGATGAAGAAAACGAGGAAGTACACCAAGATGAACCTCATCAACCTCCTTCTCCACCACAACAAGAGAACGACAACATCAACGACGAAGAAGGCCATGAAGAAGAACGAGATGATGAAGAAGATGTTCCACCCCGACCAAAACAAAAGCTCCCACGAGTTCAAGCAAGAGTCGCCAAAGACCATCCTGTCGAGAAAATCTACAATGATATCCAAACCGGGAGAATCACTCGCTCTAAAACTCGTTTGGCTAACTTTTGTGAACATTATTCATTCATCTCTAGCATTGAACCCGTGAAGGTTGAAGAAGCATTGGAAGATCCGGATTGGATAAATGCCATGTATGAAGAGCTACACAACTTTGAGAGAAACCAAGTGTGGACATTGGTCGAGAAGCCCGACAACAACCACAACATCATCGGTACCAAATGAGTGTTTTCCAACAAGCAATATGAAGATGGACAAGTAGTTCGGAACATGTCTCGTCGCCCAAGGCTACACTCAAGTAGAAGGTATGGACTATCGTGAGACATATGCCCTTGTTGCTAGACTTGAGTCCATTCGCATATTACTTGCCTATGCTAATCACCATGATATTACCTTGTACCAAATGGACATTAAAAGTGCTTTTCTAAATGGTGAAATTGAGGAGGAAGTTTATGTTAAACAACCTCCCGGCTTTGTTAATCCTAAGAAACCCAATCATGTTTACAAACTGCACAAAGCTCTTTATGGTCTCAAACAAGCTCCTAGAACGTGGTATAAATGCTTGACCAAGTTCTTTATTGAAAAAGGCTTTGAGATCGGAAAAATTGATTCTACTCTTTTCACTAAAAGGGTTAATGGAGAATTATTTGTGTGCCAAATTTATGTTGATGATATCATATTTGGATCAACTAACCCTCATTTTAGTGAGAAGTTTGGGAAGCTTATGTCGGAGAAGTTACAGATGTCTATGATGAGTGAACTCAAATTCTTTCTTGGTTTGCAAATCAAGCAAACTAAGGAAGGTACCTTTGTCTCTCAAACGAAGTATACTAAGGACTTATTCAAGAAGTTCAATATGCAAGAATGCAAAGGTATGAATAAACCCATGCCTACTAGTGGACATCTTGACTTGATTAAAGATGGTGAACCCGTTGATCAATAAGTTTACTGCTCTATGATTGGTTCATTGTTATATCTATGTGCCTCCCATCCTGATATTATGCTAAGTGTGTGCATGTCCGCACGATATCAAGAGGACTCTAAATAATGTCATCTTAAGGCTGTGAAAAGGATTGTGAGATACCTAATACATACACCAAATTTTGGCATTTGGTATCCTAAGAGGTCTTCTTTTGATCTTGCTGGCTACTCTGATTCAAACTATGCCGGAGACAAGGTCGATAGAAAGTCCACTTCGGGTACTTGTCAATTTCTTGGTAGATCTATTGTGTCTTGGTCCTCCAAGAAACAAAACTCGGTATCCTTATCCATCGCCGGAGCGGAATACATTGCCAGCGGTTCATGTTGTGCACAATTACTTTGGATGACCCAAACTCTTAAAGATTATGGGATATATGTGAAACATGTTCCGTTGCTTTGTGACAATGAAAGTGCTATTAAGATTGCTCACAATCCCATGCAACATTCTCGAACTAAGCATATTGAGGTTCACCATCATTTCATTCGAGATCATGTTGCGAAAGGAGACATTAACCTTAATCATGTTCGTACCGATAAGCAATTGGCGGATATATTCACCAAAACGCTTGATGAGAAAGTGTTTTGCAGGTTGAGAGGTGAATTGAACATCATTGATGCTTCAAACTTAGAGTAGGAACTCCATTTGGATACATGCAAGGCATGAGCCTATGACTAATCCTTGATATTTCTCTTATGATGATAATCATATGTCTTGGATATATTTGCACCCCTGCATGTTATCTAACCCTTGTAGGTACTTGGATGAATCTAAATCTATGAGATTGCAACTCACTCACATCTTGAGCAATCTCTACATCACCAAGTCTCTACAATACGGTGGTTGAAGACAAGGAATCATGAAACCCTTCAAACATATCCTTTGACAATTTATATATATCAAATTTCTTTTGGTATCACATTTCATGATTGACACTTTGGATACACAAGTGCTCCTCCTTGAAAAACTAATTCATGTAGGTAGATGAACTCCAATTACAAGTGGTGTTCCAAATGAACTACATCAACCTTGAGGAGCCCACACAAGTTCAACTACATGATCAAGATCAACACCACCACCCAAGGTATGTTATTCCATCTTAGAGAAGCTTTACCCCAAGTCATGGGTCAAAGCAGCTCAACAAGATGTGAATACATCAAAATTCTTAAATGAAAAATGGCAACCCCATTTTGAGCTTAAACGATGAGTATGACCTATGATCAAGTGTCTTCACTTGAGTCCTAAGTCAATATACTCTAACATAGGTGACTTTGTCGCCGACCAATTCTAGGTGAAGTTCTCTAGTGTTTCTCTGTGCTCGTGCATTTGTCTCATGCATATTTGTTTCCCTTTTTCAAAAAAAACTTCATCTAGATTTCTTTTCTTTTTCTTTCTGTTTTGCATTCCCTGCATCCTGTTCATTGCAAATCTTTTAGTTAATTCCCTGTAAATCCTTGTGAGATCTTATTTGCTTATTAGTGAGCTGAGGTGACAAGTGCTTCATCTTTGTAATGAACTCGGACACAACGGTTTGTCTCTTTTGGTCCAACCGAATCACCTCGGTGCCACCGAAGACAACAACTCGGTGTTACCTATTTCAAATGCTGAGGAGACACTTTGTCAGTTGCATCCTGCACATTTTGTTCCAACTCCACTCGATGATTCTTATCCTCTACCAGCACCTTGTTTTCCCCTGCTACTTTGCTATGTGACTCAAGGACCGAACCTATTTGACTCACATTCCAGAAGACCCCTTCTTGGAAATTGATGTCAAAGGGGGGGAGAGAGCTCGCATCAAAGCTTAATCATATCAAAAGGGGGAAAGGGAGATAAATAATCACATCAAAGATAGACCCTAGATGCTTGGTATTCAAAGAGGAGAGAATTCACATGTCTTTAGAGGGGAAAGACATGTTCATGTTGTTTGTGTGTTTGCTTTGCTCTGATTTTCTATTCCTTATCTTCTCCCAGTATCCCACATAAGATTCAGGGGGAGCAAGACATCTAAGGGAAGGAAATCTTTGAATTCTTTGCATATCTTTACCTTTGGGGACATGTCTACACTCAAATAGAGTACCTAATACTCACTCTCTACATGTCATCCCAATCTTGGTACTCTTATGGTTTTGTTGCTCTTGCTCTGTTTAGTAGATGTTTCTGTGTTTTCTAACCTTGTTTACTCAGGTTCATCTCTTCCAAAGCTATCTCAAGACCACAAGGTAAGTATAAGCATCACACTCATGTGCATGAGGATCTCTTGCTGATGTACATATTGTTTGCCAGAAGGACTCATGAGCATGAAGGTACATTTCCTATATTCACACCATTTTCTCTGATGCATATAGCCAAGATACATGTAACTCATTGCTTGCTCTGTCATGATTATGCACTCACATGCTCTTATGTTCCATATTTACGTGATTGCATACATGTAGGGGAGCATATGCATGTTACATGTCCTTTCAACGCTTTACCTACCTTTCTCTCTATCTTTATCTAAAGCTTTGATGTATGTTGTCATCAATTACCAAAAAGGGGGAGATTGCAAGCACAAGTGCTCCCTGGGTGATTTTGGTAATTAATGTCAACATAACTATTGTTGGACTAATACTTTTATCTAGTGTATTTCAGATAAGTCTAACAGTGGAGTGGCATGGACAAGAGGATGTGGAACCCCTTCAAGATTCTAAGGACAAAGGATTGGCTCAAGCTCAAAGCTCAGGACTCTACATTTTACTTTTGGTGATCCAAGATCATATTGAGTCCATAGGAAAGCCAATAGTATTAAAAGGGGATGAGGTGTTGCTTAATGGCTTGCTTGCTTAAAGTGCTTAGTGATATGTTCCAAAGCCCTCAACCACTTTCTCATATCCACATATGTCCCAAACCAAAAGTCAAACTCGGCCCCACCGATTTGATATATCCGGCGCCACCGAGTTCATTTGACATAGCCACTACCAGAAACCCTAATCAATTCGGTCTCACTGATGTGATCTCGGTCTCACCGAAATGGGCTTGCAAACTCTCTGTTGCCTATTGCAATAATTTCGGTCTCACCGAGAATATGCAATCGGTCCCACCGAGTTTGCTTTACCAACTCTCTGTTTTGCTTATTACCAAAATCGGTCCCGCCGAGTTTGTGTAATCGGTCATACTGAAATTAGGTTTTACCCTAACCCTTGCACATCAGTCCCACCAAGTTGATCATATCGTCCTACCGAAATGCCTAACGGTCACATTATGAACTAAATCGGTCTGACTGAGTTTTCTGATTCGGTCTCACCGAGTTTGGTGAATTGTGTGTAACGGTTAGATTTTGTGTGGAGGCTATATATACCCCTCCACCCTCTCTTCATTCATGGGGAAAGCCATTAGAACATGCCTACACTTCCAGCATTCATTTTCTGAGAGAGAACCACCTACTCATGTGTTGAGGCCAAGATATTCCAATCCTATCATATGAATCTTGATCTCTAGCCTTCCCCAAGTTGCTTTACACTCAAATCATCTTTCCACCAAATCCAATCCTATAAGAGAGAGTTGAGTGTTGGGGAGACTATCATTTGAAGCACAAGAGCAAGGAGTTCATCATCAACACACCATCTATTACCTTTTGGAGAGTGGTGTCTCCTAGATTGGTTAGGTGTCAGTTGGGATCCTCCGTCAAGATTGTGGAGTTGAACCAAGGAGTTTGTACGGGCAAGGAGATCGCCTACTTCGTGAAGATCTACCCTAGTGAGGCAAGTCCTTCGTGGGCGGCCATGGTGGGATAGACAAGGTTGCTTCTTCGTGGACCCTTCGTGGGTGGAGCCCACCGTGGACTCGCGCAGCCGTTACCCTTCATGGGTTGAAGTCTCCATTAACGTGGATGTACGATATCACCACCTATCGGAACCACACCAAAAATCCTCGTGTCTCCAATTGCGTTTGCACACTACAATCTCATCCCTTTACTTTCTTGCAAGTTGCATGCTTTACTTTCCGCTGCTCATATACTCTTTGTATGCTTGCTTGATATGTATTGTGAATGTTTTAAACTTGTGCCTAAACTCCATCTCAACTTGAAGAACCTAAAAATTACTACTTTTCTTGGCAAATGGAAAGTACTCCAAAGACAATGAAAACGAGAAATTACAGTTGAGCAATTGAAAAGATTGCAATATTTATGACTATGATCATTCATGGAAGACCGTTAATCCAATTGCATCTACTACTAATACTCTCCCGTAAAACCGCTATCTAGCATGCATCTCAAGGTATTAAGTTTGAAAGAAGCAGAGTATCACAATAAGAAAGATGACATAATTTAGATAGTAAGATGTCAATCAATATGGCAAAACCCCATCATTTTATCCTTAGTGGCAACAATACAATACCTATCTTGGCCCTTGTTGTCATTGGGTTAGAGCACCTCCAGATTCACCCACTACAAAGCACCACTCCCACTGAAGAAAAATCAGAACTTGGCCAAAGAAGATAGATAGATAGAAAGCTATTTAATTATGCAGCAAAAAACCCAAATAGATTCAATTTACAGGCTGACCATAATGCGACAATTCACCATGTCCCAACAAACATATCACCGATTATGTCGAATTGATCTCGATCAAGAATGAGAACATGGTATTCAAGATCCAAGAGAGAGAGAGAGAGAACCATATAGTTACTACGATGTGCCCATAGGACCTAAAAGAACTACTTAAGCATGGTCATGGAGGCAGCAAGGTTGATGAAGATGGCTCTGGCAATGGCTTCGTCTGCCGGCAGGGCTCCAAAACAGGGATCTAGATGGGATCTCTTCGAAACATAGGCTTGCGGCGGTGACAACATTCTACTAGAGGCATGACAGGTTATTTTAATACTTATAGGGATTATGGCGGTGGAATCATGTCAAGGCGGTGCTTGCGGGCACCACACAAGCAAGGGGCACGCCCCTGGCTGCGCCACCTATCTATGTGTGCCCCTCATGGCTTGTCTCGATCTCTCCCGAATCTTCCAATGTTTCTTGTCACCCAATTAAATCGGCAATGTATTTGCAAGGTCTATGAAAAAGTGGTGAGAGTGGATGTAGAGAAGGAAGGATTTGCAAGGGGCAAACATCTACGGGTCAGAGGTAAGTTCTCTATCTTCAAGCCACTATTGCGTGGTTTCTTTCTCAAAAACTCAAAGGAGGATCTGGAGGGTACATGGTTTGAGTTCACTTGTGAGAAAATTCCACATTTCTGCTTTCAGTGTGGTAGGCTTGTGCATGAGAAAGGGGTGTATGTACCTCCTTTTGATTCATCTCTGCAGTGGGGCAGTGGCTTCGTGCCTCACCGGGTCTCTCCCCTTCGGCCAAGGACGATGCACATCGGGTAGCAACAAGTAGTAATAACAACTAAGCAGCACACGCTCGGGTGATGGTGATCGGGACAGAAGAGTGCATGGACATGTTCACAATGCGCCTACTAAACGCAATATGTACAAGCAATTCACTCCTTCGGCAGACTCCCGCACTGGTGATGGAGGTAGAGCCGACTGTGAAGAAGTGTGGAGCCCAAGCAAGCAGTCGCACAGGCTGTCTGGCAGACAATTGAAGGATCTGCGTGATGGTATTGAGAAAATGATGGAAAGGAACTTACAGAATGAGACAAATTGAAATTTTAACCGGTTGTATGACCCTAGTGAGAAATGTTGAAGGCCTGTGGGGGTCTGGCCAGTACAGAGAAAGAGAAAGCAGGAAAGGTACCTATGTGAGGCGGCTGCGTGAGGGACATGAGGAGAACTAGCATCATCATTCCTTTGATCAATCATACAAGAAGGGCAGGAAGAGGAGACCGAAACAACTATGGGTGGCAAAAGGAGACCTTGACAGGTAGATGACACATGATACATTCATTCGCTACATGAGACAGAAGACGTCTATAGTGTTTGACCGCATCGAGGAACATGAGAATTCGTTGGCGGAACCTGCGGCGCTGGGATGCCGAGAGCAATGAATTGTTTGGCCTGGAATAGTCGAGGATTGGGGTTGGACTCGAGAATAGTGAATTGAGAGACCCGGTATGATCGTACAACCCAGTGGTGGTGTTCTTGACTGGGGCAAAGAAAAAATCTAGAGCGATGGAAAAGGTGATGTGGAGCATTGGTTTTAAGAGTGGGGAGGCGATGGGTTATGTGGGACAAAGTTGAAGGCTAGCACTATGATGGAGAGAGCATGTGTAGGTCACAGTACGACCTTGGTGCTAGTATTATATTGATACAGAGATGGTGATGGATGAAGAAACTTGTAAATTCACTGGATTCTATGGTGAACCACGAACAAAGCTTAGGAAAAGACCATAGGATGCAGTTAGGTACCTAAGAGCTCAGGATAATTTATCATGGCTTTGTGCAGGTGACTACAATGAAGATATGTTCCAAGCAGATCATCTTGGAGGAAATGCAAGGAGTTTCACTCCAATGGAGGATTTTAGAGATTAACTGGCCAACTACGGCCTTGCGGTTTCTCAAGATATCCATTTACGCGGGACAACAAAAGGGAAGGAGATGAAAATGTGTGGGCACGGCTTGACCAGGCCATGTGTAATGATTGCTTCATGTAACTGTTTCCATAGATGGCAGTGATACGTCTCAACGTATCTATAATTTATGATGTATTCATGCCATCTTTACAACAATTTTATAACCCGCACTGATGTTGTTTTCAGCAGAACTACCGTGGTGTCGTTTTTTGTGCGGAAATAAAAGTTCTCAGAATGGGCTGAAAATTTACGGTGATTTTTTATGGACCAAAAGAGACCCCTGAAGCATCAAAGCTAGGCCAGGAAGTGGACTAGGAGGCCACAAGCTCGCTAGCGTGCCCTAGCCCCCAGGGTGCTAGCTCTGAACTTGTGGGCCCCTCGAGCACCCCCTTGACGTGAGACCGATGCCAAAAATTCCTATAAATACCCAAACCCCTAGAAACAACCCTAGATGAGAAGTTATGCTACCGCAATTCTGTATATCCACGAAAACTCAATCGGGACCCTGTCCCGGCACCCTGCCGGAGGGGGAACTCATCACCGGAGGCCATCTTCATCATCCCGACGGCCACCATGATGAGGAGGGAGTAGTTCACCCTCGGAGCTGAGGGTATGTACCAGTAGCTATGTGTTTGACCTCTCTCTCTCTCTCCCCCCCCCCCTCTCTCTCTCATGTTCT
>NC_041389.1:263977641-263991631 GCF_002162155.2 Triticum dicoccoides
TTCTTGATTTGGCATGATCTTAATGTACCGCGAGCTTTGTTAATATATTTGGATCTTATGGTGTTCTTCCATCTCTACTTTCTTGTGATGAATTGAATCTTTTCCTTTGAGGTTTTGTTCTGTCGGATTGAATCTTTTGGATGTGAGAGCACTTTATGTACATTTTGGTTATCAACTTGCGGATTTCCATGGTGACATTGGGGTAATCTATGCATAGGGGTTAATGTGCGTTTTCATATTCCTTTCTCTAATGGAAATCTTGGGGTACTCTTTGAAGTTCTTTGTGTTGGATTGAATATTATGAATCTGAAATTGTGTGATGCACAGTGTATAATTAACCACGGATACTTGTGGTGACATTGGAGTATCTAGGTGGCATTAGGGTTGATTGATGCGTGTCATATGGTGTTATTTTAGTACGAACTCTAGGGCTGTTTGTGACATTTATAGGAATAGCTCAAAAAATCGAATAGAAAGAATAACTTTGAGGTGGTTTCGTACCCTACAAACAATTTCATCATATGTCCTCCATGATAGGAATTTGGAGTGATTCTTTGTTGCACGTTGAGGGATTGTTATATGATCCAATTTTGTTATCATTGTTGAGATTTTTTTTGCACTAGTGAAAGTTTGAACCATGCGCCTTGTTTTCAAGCATTGCAATACCGTTTGTGCTCATTGTTGTTACTTGCTACCTTGTTGTTTTATATTTTCATATTACAAAAACTTGTACTACTATCCATACTACACTTGTATCACCATATCTTTGTCGAACTAGTGCACCTATGCAATTTGCCATTGTATTGGATGTGTTGGGGACGCAAGAGATTTCTTGTATTTGATTGCAAGGTTGTTTGAGAGAGACCATCTTCATCCTACGCCTCCCATGGATTGGTAAACCTGAGGTCATCCACTTGAGGGGAAATTGCTACTGTCCTACAAAACTCTGCGCTTGGAGGCCAACACGAGTCTACAAGAGTAAGTTGTGTAGTAGACATCAGGCGGTCGAGCATATTATCGGTGAGGAGTCCAACCATACTAGGCTGCTAATCCGTGTACTGGAGACAGCTCCTAGCACCGTGTGGACAGGGAGTAAGCCATTTCACTATTAAGAAGCATGGACATGCCATGATAAATATGACGAGATGGTCTCGGGTGCATGGGCTACAGCAAGCATAGGAGACCAAGGGATCACGACAACATGTGAAAAACTTAGGAGGGTGTGGGGACAGATGCAAGCGTGGTCCCATGAGGTCTTTGGTTCAATCCAGGAGCAAATAGCCAATTTAAAGCAACAACTGGGGGATTCTAAGGAGAGGACTATTGGCCTTGGGCGCACGCCTGAAATAAAAGAAATTGAGAAACACTAGGAAATTTATGAAAGGGAAGAAATCATAAACTAACCATGGTCTAGGATCGATTGGTTAGAGGTGGGCGATCAAAATACAAAATACTTTCACAGCCGATCCTGCATAGAAGAAGGAAAAATAATGTTAAAGCTTTGCTTAGGGATGATGGGACAAATGTATAGTGGATGAGGAAATGACGGAGATGGTGGTGCACTTTCATGGAAATTAAAACCATTCACATTCGAAGGGTCTACAGGGGCGGGGCAACTACTTCAAAATGTTTATTCGGCCATGTCCATTGAGATGAATGATAGATTGCTAGCACCTATTTTAGACGCAGAAATCAAACAAGCCCTTTTTCAGATGGGACCGAAAAAGGCGCCAAGGATAGATGGACTGACAGCTTTGTTTTATCAGCAACACTGGTCCTTGGTTTGTGATGACATGTGTGGAGTTGTTTGAGATTTTCTGGAGGGGGTTGCTACGTTGGATTATTTTAATTCCATGGTAATTGTTATTTACTAAAGTCTAATTTAGGTTCCTCAATTGTAAAGCAAAAGGTTGCATCACATTTGAGTTTATGGTTTGAAAGGTATAGCTAGTTTAAGTTTGAACTGAATTCAAGTAATATTTGAGTTTCCTAAACTTGAATATAAATCAGAAAAATTACAAATGTTTATTTTAGTTACAGAACTGAATTGCAAAAGGAATCATTCCATTAAGGTCATTTATTTAAAAGTCAAACTAAATAGTTTTAAATTTGAATTTGAATTTCAGCTTCCACTAAATTTTATTTAAATTCCAAATTTCAGTTATTTAAATTTTAAATTCAGTGAGCTAAGTTGAAACTACATTACACAAGGTTTACTATGCAAAAATAATCATTTAAATTGCATTTATATATTGCAAATTAGACCCTATATGAATTTGAATTTATTCTGTTTAAATTTGAACTTTAAACTCTTCAAAAGAAAAAAATTATTTTTCTAGGTGAAAGTGTATTTCCAAAGGATCATTTTGCAAACACAAAATTGGATTCTCTCATAAAAAGTTATGAGGTTTCTAAGATAGCGGGATTCCGTAAACTACCATTTTAATTTCAGTGATTTAAATTACACGCAAACGGTTCTAGATAAGGGCTGGTCACGTGGCGGTGTGTGGTTCGCCTGTACCGGTTCGAGGTGAGGGGCTCTGTTAGCCTTTGGATCAAGTGAGATCCCATGTTGGGTGTTTTATCGTGCTAGGGTATCAGAGAAGGGGAATTCCTCACCGGAGTTCACACGGAGTTGGGGACGACGATGGCGCTGGTTCGTTAGCGATGGTGCCGATGGCTCCACCGCGTCCTAGGTGTGAGGAAAAGCTTGGTTGGGTGCGGCGTTGCACAGCGGGTCCGTGGGTGACGTCGAAGGTGGAGCTTCGGGCATATCGGAAACGACCTTTAGGGGGTCCATGTGGTCATGCGATAGGTTAAAGAGATGCGCGCAAGCTAGGCGGGCACAATGGACATGGTAGTGTGGCCAATGGGGGTCTCACCTCGACGGCAGCTTCGTCACGACGGCGACATAGCTCGGATGAACGTCGTGCGGACTGTGTCAAAGCAATGTGAGGGAGCACGTGCCATAGTTTGGTGGCGGCGGTGCATGCTGAGGAGGCTGGCTCTTGCCAAATCAAGTGGTGAAGGCGGCTGTAGTAGCGGTAATGGCATCGACGATTCACAGCAGCCTCACGGCGATAGCGAGTGAAGGCACATGGGTTTGAGATAGAGAGGTGAGGGCTCTTTATAAGGAGTAGCCACGGGTGCTCGCGCCCCATGAGTCATGGGAACATGGGGGAAGGGGTGATGATCGCGTTATGCGATTTGTGGATGCGCGTGGGGTGCGAGAGTTAGTGGTGACCCTATCAAGCGGGGCCCGCTTGGCAGTGGGAGGGAGAGAGAGAGGGTGTTGTTGGAAATATGCCCTAGAGGTAATAATAAATTGGTTGTTATCATATTTCCATGTTCATGATAATCGTTTATTATCCATGCTAGAATTGTATTGATCGAAAACTCAGATACATGTGTGGATACATAGACAACAATGTGTCCCTGGTGAGCCTCTACCAGACTAGCTCGTTGACCAAAGATGGCTATGGTTTCCTAGTCATGGACATGAGTTGTCATTTGGTAACGGGATCACATTGTTAGGAGAATTATGTGATGGACAAGCCCCAAACTATGAACGTAGCATATGATCGCGTCAAGTTTATTGCTATCGTTTTCTGCATGTCAAGTATATGTTCCTATTAGCATGAGATCATGCAACTCACTGACACCGGAGGAGTACCTTGTGTGTACCAAACGTCGCAACGTCACTAGGTGACTATAAAGGTGCTTGGTACGCCTCCAATGTATCTATAATTTATGAAGTATTCATGTTGCTATATTAGCATTCTTGGATGTTTTTCAATCATTTTATAGCAACTTTATATCATTTTTTGGGACTAACCTATTGACCCAGTGCCCAGTGTCAGTTGTTGTTTTTTGCTAGTTTTTTACATCACAGTCAATATCAAACGGAGTCCAAACACCGTGAAACTTTTTGTGGATTTTTTATGGACTAGAAGACCACCAATGGGCCAGAGCTGCACCTGGGGGTGACCCGAGGGGGGGGGAACAACCAACCAGAGCACGCCAGGGGGCCCAGGCGTGCCCAGGTGGGTTGTGCCCACCTTGGTGGCCTCCCACACACCCTCTTTACCCTATGAATTCCCAAATATTCCAAAAACCCTCGAGGTTAACCTAGATCAGAAGTTCCGCTGCTGCAAGGCTCTGTAGCCATGAGAAACCAATCTAAACCACATTTTGGCACCCTGTCGGAGGGGAGATCATCACCGGTGGCCATCTTCATCATGCCGACGGCCACCATGATGAGGAGGGAGTAGTCCACCCTCGGGGCTGAGGGTTTGTACCAGTAGCTATGTGTTTAATCTCGCTCTCTCGTGTTCTTGAGACGTCACGATCTTGATGTATCGCAGGCTTTGTTAATATAGTCGGATCCTATGGCGTTTTCCCCTCTCTATCTCATTGTGATGAATTGAGTATTTCCCTTCGAGATTTTGTTGTTATCGGATTAAATACTTTTATGGATTTGAGAGCACTTGATATATGTCTTGCATATGAATACTCGTGGTGACAATGGGGTATTATATTGATTCACTTGATATATGTTTTGGCATTCAACTCACGGATTCCCGCGGTGACATTGGGGTAATCTATGCATAGGGGTTGATGCACGTTCTTGCCTTTGTTTCTCCGATAGAAATCTTGGGGCACTCTTTTAGGTTCTTTGTGTTGGATTGAATATTACGAATCTGAATTTTCTTTGGTGTTATTTTAGTATGAACTCTTGGATAGATCGATCGGAAAGAATAGCTTTGAGGTGGTTTCGTACCCTACAAACAATTTATTCTCATGTTCTCCATTAGATAATAACTTTGGAATGATTCTTCATTGCACGTTGAGGGATGGTTATGTGATCCAATTATATTAGCACCATTGAGAGATTGCACTAGCGAAAGTACGGACCCTAGGCCTCATTTTCAAGCATTGCAATACCATTTTTGTGCCCGTTTACTATTTGCTACCTTGCTATTTTTATTTATTCAGATTATAAAAATATATTTCTACCACCAATATTACACTTTTATCACCATCTCTTCACCGAACTAGTGCACCCATACAATTTGTCGTTGTATTTGGTGTGTTGGGGACACGAGAGACTTTTTATTATTTGTTGGAGGGTTGTTTGAGAGAGAACGTCTTCATCCTACACCTCCCACGGATTGATAAACCTTAGGTCATACACTTGAGGGAAAATTGCTACTGTCCTACAAAACTCTGCGCTTGGAGGCCCAACACAAGTCTACAAGAACAAGTTGCGTAGTAGACATCAAGCTCTTTTCTGGCGCCGTTGCCGGGGAGGCTACGTAAGCGGCACTCACATCCCGCCAATGAAGCATTTTTATGGCGCCGTTGCCGGGGAGGTGAGTGCTTGAAGGTATATCTTTAGATCTTGCAATTGAATCTTTCAGTTTCTTGTTTTATCACTAGTTTGGTTTATAAAAGAAAACTACATTAAAAATGGAATTGAGGTGGCATCATATTATTGATCATCTTTATAATATCTTTCTTGAAAATGATGGATCAGAAAATTGTGCTCAATTGTTAGAAGAAGAAGTCAATAAAATGTTTGGCACAAAATATTTGAATGATGAGCATGATTGCAATGTTGTTAGTATGAATTCTTTGAATATCCAAAATGCTAATGATGATTGCACTAGTCATAAGAAAAATGTTTCTTATAAGCATTTCAATTTTTGCGGAGTGAATTGGGAGTGTATTTGCACACCAAAAAGGGAATATAGATTTTGTAAGAAGCATAAATATTTAGAAACGAAAAAGTTGCTAGAGAGGCTAGATGATTGTGCTGAAAGATTTAATTTTTTTCACCATCCGTGTGAACTTTGTAATGAACGTGGTCATTTAAATCTCTAATGCAAATTCTTTGATGATCAAATCGTGCCCAAAAATTGTGATAACTTGATTACCCTTGAGCATCATAAAGATCTTAGTCTTCTTTTGGGGTATGAAGAAATGAAATGCATAACTAAGGGTATTCAAAAATTTAATCTCGGGAGATTTCTTGATTTTGATCTAGAGGAAATTTATATGTTTGGTGCAGTAAATTGCATTGAGAATCCTTATATTGTCAAATATCTAAAGACAAGAAAACAAATAGAATATGAAGAGAGTACTAATGAAAGGGAAAATAATTCACAATACCCTCGTAGTGTTTATTATGATGAATCAGGTAACAAGGAGGCGCTTCCTATCCAACCAATCTCATCAATAAGAAGCTTGAAAAGATTAATTAAACCCACACACGATGTGGTGAAGAAGAAGAAAAGAAGAAAGAATAGAGGTAAAAAGGTATCTCTCCCAAATAATTTTGCCCCTATTATTGTTGTGCCTCATGAAAATGAATCAAAAATAATTGTAGAGGATGATGCACTTGAGGATGATATTGCTTCTATGTCTTATGGCACAATGTTCGAGAGCACTATTGATGATGATTTTTTTTACGCCTATTGCTTGTTGTGATGATTATGATTGGGAAGATAATGATACTTCTTATAATCTTGGAAATCTTTTTGGCACCAACTTGGGAAATTATGATGATAGCAATTGTTATACTGTTGGTGATATTCATACTATTAATGATCAGAGTGATTATGCTTATGATATGCCAAGCATAAGCTTGGGGATGCTATGTTTGATGATAATGACATGTTTGAGAATTTATTTGCTACAATTAATGTTTGTCCCAAGCTTGGGGAGGCTATGCTTAATGAAGATGATCTTTTTAGTCCCTTTACTTTGAATGATCAAATTTTCTATGATGATTGCATGCCTCCTACTTATGATGATTATTGTGGTGATACTTATGTTATAAAAAGTAGTGATAATTATTGTCATAATTTTTAATATCCTTTTACTGAACATAACTCTCTTAATGTGGGAACAAATTATAGTATTCGAGTTTCCTATGATACTCCGACCATTGTGAATGAGAAGAAATTTTCTTATGAGGAGAGTAATAAATTTTCTATGCTTTTGGATCATGAAAAGAATGCTTTATGTGATGGTTATATTGATGAATCTATTCACGATGCTACTGAAAATTATTATGAGAGAGGAACTTATGATTCATGATGCTCTCTTTATGTTTCAATTCTTATCTTTTATGCGAGCATCATTGAAATCATCTTGCCTAGCTAAAAGGCATTAAAGAAAAGCGCTTGTTAGGAGACAACCCAACACTTTTACCTACTGTTTTTTGTGTGTTCAAATGTTTAGGCTACTGTACTAATCATGCTCTATTGCTTTCGTTGCAAAGTGCCAAGTGAGTCCTTTGGGATGGCTTATGGTGATAGTTGATTTGATCTTGCTGAAAAACAGAAACTTTTGTGCTCAGGAAAACAATTCTTATTTTTAACAGAAGCGTGATAAAATGCTGATTCTTTTTGCAGAAGATTAATAATTGCCCAAGTTTTCCTAATTTTTCAGAATTTTTGGAGTAGCATAAGTATGGTTGGAGTACAGATTACAGACAATTCTATTTTTGACAGATTCTGTTTTCAATGCATAGTTTGCTTCTTTTCTAGTTTCTGTGGCTTATATTGCTCAATATAAATTGTGGAAATGATATGCTACAGTAGGCATTGTGTGAGAACAATTACGAATCTTGTCTTTGATAGTATCAACAGTGAAATGGTTTGCTCTTTATCATACTAACCTATCACACGAAGTTCTGTTAAGTTTTGTGTGATTGTAGTTTTCAAGTTTTGGGTGAGATATCAATATGACGAGAATAAGGAGAGACAAGACCCTAATCTTGGGGATGCCCAAGGCACCCCCAAGGTAATATTCAACGAAGATCCAAGCAACTAGCTTGGGGATGCCCGGAAGGCATCCCCTCCTTCGTCTCCAACATTATCGGTAACCTCACTTGCAGCTATGTTTTCATTCGTCACTTGATATGTGTTTTGCTTGGAGCATCATTTTATTTTTTTTAGGATTTTCTTGTTGTTATTTAGAATAATGTTTTGCATCTTTTATTTCAATAAAAGTGGCATTGATAGGCTTTGCCATGCTTATCTTGCAAGTATATGATTTGCTGTTTCAAAACAAAAAGTTTATTGATGATGCAAAAATTCCCTAGAAAAGTCATAATGTGATAAAATGTTGAAACTTTTTTGCAAAAGAAAGCTCTGATAAATTTTCTACAATGTGGTAAATTTTCATAACTTTTGGAGTTAGGGAAGTATTGATACTCTTGCATTCCTTATAGACTGTACCGTTTTGGCATATTGCTGTTATGTTTGCATTGTTTGCATATGTTTACTTGTTTAATAATTCTATTTGAGGATAGGAGTATTAATTATGCAGAGGCATTTAGTATGCAATGTTTAATAATAATTTTAGTGATTTGCTACAGTAGAGAATGATAAGGTTTTTGCATTGTTTTATACTAACTTATCTCACGAGTTCTTGTTGAGTTTTGTGTGGATGAAGGTTTTGAGATTCAGGAAAATCGTGATTTCAGAGGAATTAAGAAGACACAAAATGGTGCAGAGCATCCCATGTTCATCCCCATGTACACTTCGACTACTCTCCAAACCCCAAGAGGACATAAGATGAGACCTCGAATATATGCCATTGGACACAAGGTGAACTCGCTCCTCTTCGAACCTTCACTTTATACATGTGAGACATGGCGACTACCTCCAACGTGTGTGCTATGCATGATCAAGAACTTAGAGGAAAGCCATGGAGCCACCACATCCAAAGGAAGAGCTAGCGAGGACACCAATTACAAGGACCAAGAGAAGAAGCTTCCCGAAGGTACAGGCTCCGGACGACCGGCCCAGCCCGGGCGTCCGACCCCTGGAGGCCACAATAGCCCAAGGAAACCTGGCCAGCAAACGCTACAGCGGCCGGACGTCCGACCAGGACCGGACGTCCGACACACTCCAGGCCCCGGACGACCGAACCCACGGCAACAAAAGCTATTTTACGGAAATCTAAAGAACTACGGACGTCCGGACCCCCGCGAGCCTCCGGACGACCGGCGCCTCATGGACGTCCGGACCCTGGCTATGTCCAGTTGCGGGCTGAGGCCCATGTACCCATTCACTTCGCCCCTCTTTTGCACTTAGACTATAAATAGACCTCCTCCTCCTCCTCCTAGAGAGGGTTATCAAAGGATTAGCTCATTTGAGATAGAGCTTTGCTCATCCATACGGATCTCCTCCTCGTGAGAGACCGCGGCCTCTTCGAAGAAGATCCACCATGGATTCAAGACCACTTTACAGGAAGATCCCTCATGGATTCAAGACCTCCTCTCGGAGATGAGCTACCGCCGCTTGTATCGTCCTTTGTTGGATTTGGACCATGTATCTCTTTGTGTTTCTTGGATCTAGCACATGTGTGATCATATTCGTGTTGGTTGAGTGTTTTCTCTTGTTTTCCCCCGTGATTTCCCTTGTGTTCTTCCGCGCGTTCTCCATGTTCCTCATAGGGATCCTCTCCAAACATGAAATATCGGCCCTTAGGGTTCTGCCCTACATCATCTTGGTATCAGAGCCAGGTTGATCATGTTTTTGGAGCCCCTACCCCGTGTTTTCTATCTTATTTTTGTTGATTTCGTCCTAAATCTGAAAATCCCCACCAAAAATAGCCCGTATTTTTTTTGTGATTTGTTAGTTTGATGATGTTTTGTTGATTTTGATCCATGGATTTGCTTGGTTTCGACTGGATCTAGCATCTCCCCAAGTTTCCCCAACTTTCATCCACAAAATCTCTTCAATTTTGACCCTGAAATCTTCATTTTCCGCCCAAAATCGCGCCCCGGAACTCGCATCTCACGTTGACCCCTCGAAGCCCCGGACATCCGCAACTCCCCGGACGACCGGAACCACCATTCTAGAACAGTTTTTACGGATTTCCAAGCCCTTCCGGACGTCCGACGACCGGACATCCGTCCATTTACGGACGTCTGTAACCTGTAGTTTGAGACTTCGGCTGATTTTTGTTTTGTCCATAACTAATTCACCCGAACTTCGATTTTGACTTTCTTTAGCTTGTTTTGAAGCTATTGACATCCCCCATCCCGCAAAAATGCCACCATAACCATTTGACTCCATCAATTTTTTGGAATTTTGGCATCTTTGCCTAGGGCTTCCACTATATCATCCGCTACACCACCACTGACTTCCGCAACCTAACCCATTTTGTTCCCCATAGCATTAGTGGTTGCTCGAGTAGTGATTCGAGTCTCCTAAGGTGTTTCGGCTACTTAGGGACGGTTGCTTCTTCATTAACCACCACCACCATTTCCGCATAACCTTTCCCACCATATATTTCCGACAACCCAACTTAACCCAATTTTGTTTGAGCTTGTTTGAGTTGTGGCTTGTGTATCCTAAGGTGTTTAGGCTACTTAGGGACGGCAACTTCAACTCCAACACGTGTATAGCCCATCATTACACTTCCGTATTGCCAAGTGCAAACCACCACTGTTTTCCGCTACCACCATTTGACTTTTGTCTTTGAGATTTTGAGTTTGCGGTTTTTCCGTTTCCTAAGGTGTTTCGGCTACTTAGGGACGAGTCTCCATCATCTTGGTATCTACATCAAGAACACCGCCACTCATCATCGCCAAGGACGGTAACCTCGATGACACAATTGTATATTCCCCTTGCAAATTGCATTGATAACCCCTAGCCCATTTTGCGTTACTTGCCTATCGAGACTAGCCATTTGAGTATTGCTGGCAATGTTACTTGTGCACATTAGTGATCATACTTCCCATAGCATACATACCATATCATCGTGGTGCACATATTGCTATCATATCTTGTGTCACAAGTTTGTTCCCGCATATACACTATTGCTATCTTGGTTTGTGCATTATGCAAAAGTGGCCATAGAAAAAAAAGAAAAAAGAAAAGAAAATAAAGCCTTTAAGCAAAAGAAAGAGAGCAAAGAGCTTGTAAACAAGTGCCACAGCATCATACCACATTGCATATAAGATTGTCATATCCAATCATCTTGGATCATCATGAGAGACACACCGGGAACCATACATACATAGCATACTTGGGATAGAAAGTTTATCCATTTTGCATCTTATAGGTTGTACACAAGTGTCTGTATCCGCCTATTGAGCAATCGTGCTAGCGTCTCTCTTGAGTTGTGCAACACGAGTGTTTTCCGTGGATTCCACATTTTGTGCTCATTCCTTGGTTGCATGACCCCATTTATCTATCTATGTGTGCGTTTTCGTGTGCCATCCATACTGCTATTGGTCTACTTGTTTCACTTGCGAATTTGTGAATCTCTTTCAACATTATTGACTCTTGCTAACATTTTGCATCAAATTTTTGTGCCACTATCCTCACCGAGCTCCACCATAAGCTTTACTTGTGTAGGTGTGAGAACCGACAAGAATTGATACCAATTGTGCTATTTCCTTATTACACATTTGAGTGATCATTGATCCATATTCAACATTGGTCAAGGTACATTTGGTATAGTTCTTCTCTTTCTCCCACTCATATTTGCTCGAGTCTTGTGATGGATAGGCAAGGCATTTCCTCTCCGGTCTACGACAACAACGATGGCGTGAACAACTACATCTCCAAAGCGTCCATTTTCGATCTACAGCGACAAATGCAAGGCGCACAATCACGATTGCGAGAGCGTATCGAGAACATCTCCATCGATATTCGTCACTCCGAAGCAAGAAAAAAGGACTACATCGACAAGAATCTTTCCGCACATAAAGAGGAGCAAGATGCAAGGATGGAGGAGATTAGAGCCTTGATCAAGTCTTATTCCACTTCGTCATCTTCAAGGCGGCGACATTCAAGCCACAAGTCTTCGGAGCGTGAAAATGATGCAAGTGCAATTCGTCCTCGTCCACATCTACATGGCGAGCATCATCACATTCGTGATCCACATCGTCATGAAGGGCAAGTCACCTCCAAGCAACGTGTGCATGACGATGACGAATGACATCTACTACGAGCTCAAGCACGACAACGACATCATCATCATGAAGATGCTCCACAAGAGCAAATGCACAAGTCCCAACAAGCCCTACTTCATGCCAAGTCCAAGCTTCATGAGCAAAAGAAAAGACCGCGAGACGACCACCACCAAGACGGTGCTACGGCTACAACAGCCACTTCGGCATCTTCGCCAAGTGCTATCAAGGCATCTTCGCCTTTGGACGTACGGCATCTTCGCCTACTTCCCATGAGTTCACCTACATCGACATCCTCAACAACAAGGCGACCACCTACAAGCGAGGGCGACACTTCCATCTTCGGAAGCCCCTCAAGGAAGATGGTCGGGCATGGGAAACTCCCTTCGGTCATGGAGACGAGCTACAAGGTGCCACATCATATGGACCTCCAACAATAAGACGGCGACAAGACGATCGTGCAAGGGCCGTCCCCTTCGACTACGGCGATGAGCATGAACCTCTTCAACAACATGAAGACGACACCCATATTGGAGTCATACTCCGAGTCAAGCTACGCGACCGCACATGGAAACATTTGCACCTACACCTCTCCGACACCCAGATATGTTGAGATGCCCCATTTGTCATGTGAGGAGATCCACCACCCCATGAGAGAGATGAGTGACTCCACCATACATGACATTGAGAGCATTTACTATGAGAGGATGAGTGTGACCACCACTAGCCCCACACATGAGAGCATGCCACACATCCTATGTGAGGGTGAGCGCCATTTGAGTGACTCCACCAACCATATGAGAGAGTGAGCCACAACACTTAGCGAGTGAGGTAGTTGACACGGCATGTGAAGCCACTATGATTTCTAACGACTTAACCTCTACTCCTAGTGTGTTTTCTTCTTTGGTGCTAGGTCTCCTACATGACGGCATGCCTACCCTCGACGAGTCCATCCCTCCAATGGGAAAACCGATGGCCATGGTGGACGATGATGCACCCCCCACATGATTCCATCAAGATGAAGATGACAACGAGTGGATCTTCAACACCTCACCTACAACACATGAGCGATGCTCCAAAGGTAACATAGGTGATGGTGCTTCTCTTGTCCCACTAGTGGACTCTCTTGACAATGATTGATTGCATGATGTTGATCCACCTATTCCCATGCTTCATGCTAGTGCGACTTCTTCATGTCTTGACTTACCTATTTATGATGAATATGATGATGAGCATGTTGAGTTGCCTAGTTGTGATGCTATGCTCCATAGGATATCATGTGAAAATTCTATTGGTCACTTCATGTTTGACAACCCATTGAACTTGTCATATGCTATGTAACATCCCAAATTTTCAATTTGGAATGTTATACAATAGATCATCATTGCATATCATATTTTATTGCTTTTGGTTTGATCCTAGAAATTCTACGCAACTCAAGGACCCTCGGAGAGAGTTGGGGATTTCGTTATTGTCATATTTGAGTTCTCTCAAATTTTGAAAATAGGATCATTTGATTTTATTTATTTTGTGTTCAATTATTTCTATCATAAAAAGATGAGAGAGTGAAAAAAATGACTTTCCCAAAATAAAGAAATATTGAGGATTTAATAAAAAAATCAAATAAGATTTAATTGGGAGTTTTCGCTATTTTATTTGAATTTAGGAAAATTGCACGTTTTTGAAAACTGCATTTTAGGGCCAAGAAAATGTTCATCTCGTTCTAAATATTTTATTTAGACGGTGAAAATTTCTTTTGGCATTTTTAGATTTTTATTTATTTTTCTAGGATTTTATTTTTCTGTTCGGCAGAATTGTTTTAAAAAAATCCGCGCGCCCGACTGGGCCGAAGGCCCAGCCGAGCCGGCCCGCGCCACCGCCGCCCCCCGCATCCGAATCAGGACCGGTGTCCCGATCGCCGTTGCCGCCGTGTCCGAGCCGGCCATGCCGCCACCGCCCCCTCTCGCAAGCCACCGCCACCCCCCCCCCTTTATAAACCGACTCGGGGGCCCCCTGGAGCCCCAAGCCGGAGCCGCCGCCGCCGCAAACCAA
>NC_041389.1:263991892-264007437 GCF_002162155.2 Triticum dicoccoides
AAGCCGCCGCCCCGCCGCCGCCGACGCCCGTTGCCGCCGCCCCGCAGCCCCGGACCCCGCCGGACTTCGCCGGAGCCCGAGCCGAGGTAGCCGCCCTGCCGCCCCGGTTTCTAGAGAAAACCGATCCATTTTTTTTATTAAACCCTAGGTTTTATTTTTTTAGATCGTTTTTTCTCCGGTTTATTAATTTAGCGAGTGTTCGCTCGTTCGCTTGTTTTAACAAAAGAGTTCACCATTTAGTTTCAGTTAACGAACGTTTGTTCGTTAATCTGTTCGTCAGTTTTTCTTTTCTCGGATTTTTCTGCGATTATTTCTGATCGCGATTTGTGATCCGATTTTCGTTCTAGTATAACTTTTCGCTCGTTTATCGGAATCAGGCGATTCAAGCGCCTAGAGTTTCGTCTCGAAACCCTCTTTCCATTTAACCAACTCAAACAAGTTTTTGCTACTGTAAAATTTGAATTAGGTCTAGATTAGTAGACGAAGCTTGTTTCTTTCGTTGTTTGTGTTTCGTTGCTTCGTTCGATTTGATTCTTTTTGCAAACCGGAGTTCTTGAGTTGAACTTTCTGGTTATTTCTCTTATTTGAGTTTTACCTATGCATTAGATGAGAGCTTATTGTATGCTTGTTTGTTTATGATAGAGTACCCGGAGTGCGCCGCTTGCTACTTCGAATCTCTAGGTTTCACGAATCATCAGCAAGGCAAGCAACACTTTAATCATACCTCTTTACTACCCAGTTTTATTGCATTAGATCAACCCTCAAACAATTGCATTATTAGGATCTGATTAATATGTGGGTTTTGGGAAGTAGATGAGGTAGTACCTATTACCTTTTTTATTACCAAACCCTAGGGAGTTACTTCTACGTTTGCTTATTATGCCATGCTATGCTAGTAGACGTGGATTGGGTGAGTGTATCCATGACAGATGTGAGATTGTTATTTAATGGTTTATTTAAGGTGGCATCTTTAACACACATCTGGGTGGATTGAGGCACCTGGGTATTCCAGCGATTGGTTGTTTTTCTTTATGGACCGCCACCCAGGCTCAAAGGGATCATGAGATTCTTCATGCTAGAAACTTCTGTGCGCAGCCACAAGCAACTATGGGCTCTAGCATAGTTGATTAAGTCGTGTGAACTCTTACAGTGGCAGACTAGCAGGTGTAGGGGATGTAGGTTGGTACTGTCTACCCGATCGTAAGGTGCAAACGCTTCTGAAAGACTATGTCTCGGTCATCCGTTTCTCAAACACCTTGTAGTGCGAGAATCCTAACGGAGGAGATCGAGTCTTGTGGGGAAAAGTGCGCAAACCTCTGCAGAGTGTATAAACTAATCATGGTTAGCCGTGTCCCCGGTTATGGATGTTTTGAGTATCTAGTACTTGGATTATCATGTGAATCTCATCATGTTACTTTAATTAATTTTGTTGGGTTTAATGATGATGTTTAATTGGGATTGAGAGGATGTCTATCTTCTCAATGTTTAACAACCACCATGATAGTTAAATAAAATTTATTCCTTTGCAGTAGGGAAAATTTGGCTTTATGCAAAAACTGAAACCATAGAGCTTTCCACCAGCCATATATGCATATAGTATAGCATTATTCTTTCTTTACTCTCTATGTGTTACATTGCCAGCATATTCCATGTGCTGACCCGTTTTCGGGCTGCAACGTTCATGTTGCAGACTTTTTAGACGACGAGTAAGGTGCCTTAGGTCATGGTTCTATACTCAGTGATGTCGTTGGAGTTGATGGACTCACTTATCTTCCAAGCCTTCCGTTGTTATCGTTATTAGATGGCCTTAAGCCATATTTATTGTAATAAGTTCTCTTTGGAGACATTCGATGTAATAAGTGTGTGATTGCTACTCTGTTATAAATCCTTCGAGTACTGTGCGTGTCAGCATTACTGATCTAGGGATGACACTGATGCACAGAGACTTGACTGTCTGCGGTCTGGTCGCTACAAGATGGTATCAGAGCACACGCTGGCTGTAGGACACGACCACTAAGCTAAAAGCCCTAGATCACTACTCACTCTTCTCATTTCTGACTCCTCATCTTTTCTATTCTTTTAGGATGGCGGATGCAAGGAACAAGTTCACGCAACCGGATAAAGATACACCTTTTGGATGCCACTTGAAGGAAGTCACTAGATACCTGAACATCGGAGTACCAAGTTTCACCGGGACCTACATCGCCACCTTACCCAAAGAGGAGCGTTGGATGATTCAAGTTCAAGTACTAGGAAGGACGTTCATGCCCGTCACTGAGCCCATAGAGTTTTCCTTCGATGCACCAACCTGGAGTCTAGGAAAGAGAATGGCAGCCCACATCACAATGGGACGCATTGGAGAAGTCTAACAAAAGGATCTCAAGGATACCATCTACCAGATTTGTGGGCGCCGAGATAAGCAATGGGAGATGATCAGCACCAGGAAGGATAGATGAATTGCAGCTTTCATCCAGGAGTTAAACCAGCACATTCGATGCCAGGAGAACCAAATGTGCGCATGCATGATAGATCTGAAGAAGGCCATGACCAAGAACACGGAACTGGAGGAAGAACTCAAGTCTACACGCGATGGATATGAGGAGGAAATAGCAACACTCATGGAGAAGAACAATGATCTTAAGAAGAAGCTGAAGGTTTTCATGGGATTTCCCGCGACTGGAGGAGAAGACGAAGATTGCACTTGTCCAGAAAACTACATCATCATCGACGGCACCGACTCGAACCCAGACGATAGAGATGATGACTATGTTGATGAAGCTGGAGCAGATATCATGGAGTCTTCATCGGAGAAGTTTTTCTAGTCGACCACCATAACAGTAGCAGTATTCCCCCATGTATCTAGTATAGTCCGAGCACTTTTATAACGATAGTTAGACCATTGTATGCCCTTGTTTGATTGAATGAAGTGATTTTGTTTACATTTGTCTCATGAGCATATGGGTAGTGTTTTCTCACTAGACCTCATTCTATTCTATTTTCTCATCTTTTCTAAACCCTCAGATGCCTCCGAGACGTGACAATGGATTTGCTTTCCCACCGGAGCTCACTCAGTTGATCCAACAGCAGAATGCATTGATGTAGTTGCTAGTCCAGAATCAGAATCAGAGGAACAGCAACAACAACAACCCACCACCTCCACCACCTGTTGATCACTTAACCCGTTTCCTTAGACTGAATCCGCTGATGTTTTCCAGTAGCACCGAGTCGATAGTTGCAGATGATTGGCTCCGTGAGACAGGAAGGGAGTTGACCACTACAGGATGCACAGATGCGAAAAAGGTGCGTTTTGCTGCACATCAGCTTGATGGACCCGCAGCATCATGGTGGGAGAATTTCATAGCCACTTATCCTATCGACACTGTCACATGGGACCAGTTTCAGCAGGCTTTCCGTACTGCCCATGTTTCAGCAGGAGCTATGGCCATGAAGAACCGTGAGTTTTGCAACTTGCACTAAGGAGGTCGAACAGTTGGCCAGTATGTGGATGACTTTAGTAAGTTAGCACGTTATGCTCCAGATGACGTTGCTACGGATGCAGCTAAGCAAGAGAAGTTTCTGGAAGGACTGAATGATGAGCCGAGCATGCAGTTGATGGTAGCAAGTTTCAACAACTACCAGGAGTTGGTAGATCGTGCTCTCATGATTGAAGGGAAGCAGCAGTAGATTGAAAACCGCAAGAGGAAGTATGGACAAGGGAAGTACAATTCTGGAGCTCAGCAGAAGCCACGTTTTACCCTGAAATCGGGAGGACATTTTCAGCATACCCATGTGTTGGGTAACGTAGCAGAAATTCAAAATTCTCCTACGTGTCACCAAGATCTATCTATGGAGAAACCAGCAAGGGGAAGGAGAGTGCATCTACATACCCTTGTAGATCGCTATGCGGAAGCGTTCATGAGAACGGGGTTGAAGGAGTCATACTCGTCGTGATCCAAATCACCGGAGATCCTAGAGCCGAACGGACGGCACCTCCACGTTCAACACACGTACAGCCCGATGACGTCTCCCATGCCTTGATCCAGCAAGGAGAGAGGGAGAGGTTGAGGAAGACTCCGTCCAGCAGCAACACAATGGCGTGGTGGTGATGGAGGAGCGTGGCAATCCAGCAGGGCTTCGCCAAGCACCGCGGGAGAGGAGGAGTAAGAGAGGTAGGGCTGCGCCAATAGAGGGAGAAACTCATGTCTTGGGCTGCTCCAATGCCTCCACTATATATAGGGGGAGAGGG
Organism: Triticum dicoccoides; assembly: GCF_002162155.2. Lineage (NCBI taxonomy): Eukaryota > Viridiplantae > Streptophyta > Magnoliopsida > Poales > Poaceae > Triticum > Triticum dicoccoides. The sequence goes on from NC_041389.1 coordinate 263,996,139, forward strand.
GGCTGTGCCCCCACCTAGGTTTACACCCCTAGGGGGCGGCGGCCAGCCCTAGATGGGACTTGGAGGGGGCGGCCAAGAGGGGGAGAGAGGGGGCGCGCCCTAGGGTGGGCCTATAGGCCCATCTGCGCCTAGGGTTTCCCCTCTCCCCTCCTAGTTGCGCCTTGGGCAAGGGTGGGAGGCGGACCAGCCCACTCTGGGGCTGGTCCCTTTACACTCTAGGCCCATGCAAGCCTCCGGGGCCGGTGGCCCCACTTGGTGGACCCCCGGGACCCTCCCGGTGGTCCCGGTACGTTACCGATAAAACCCGAAACTTTTCCGGTGACCAAAACAGGACTTCCCATATATAAATCTTTACCTCCGGACCATTCCAGAACTCCTCGTGACGTCCGGGATCTCATCCGGGACTCCGAACAACATTCGGTAACCACATACAAACTTCCTTTATAACCCTAGCGTCATCGAACCTTAAGTGTGTAGACCCTACGGGTTCGGGAGACATGTAGACATGACCGAGACGTTCTCCGATCAACAACCAACAGCAGGATCTGGATACCCATGTTGGCTCCCACATGTTCCACGATGATCTCATCGGATGAACCATGATGTCAAGGACTCAATCGATCCCGTATACAATTCCCTTTGTCTAGCGGTATTATACTTGCCCGAGATTCGATCGTCGGTATACCGATACCTTGTTCAATCTCGTTACCGGCAAGTCTCTTTACTTGTTTCCGTAACACATCATCCCGTGATCAACCCCTTGGTCACATTGTGCACACTATGATGATGTCCTACCGAGTGGGCCCAGAGATACCTCTCCGTTTACACGGAGTGACAAATCCCAGTCTCGATTCATGCCAACCCAACAGACACTTTCGGAGATACCTGTAGTGCACCTTTATAGCCACCCAGTTACGTTGTGACGTTTGGTACACCCAAAGCATTCCTACGGTATCCGGGAGTTGCACAATCTCATGGTCTAAGGAAAAGATACTTGACATTAGAAAAGCTTTAGCATACGAACTACACGATCTTTGTGCTAGGCTTAGGATTGGGTCTTGTCCATCACATCATTCTCCTAATGATGTGATCCCATTATCAATGACATCCAATGTCCATGGTCAGGAAACCGTAACCATCTATTGATCAACGAGCTAGTCAACTAGAGGCTTACTAGGGACATGGTGTTGTCTATGTACCCACACATGTATCTAAGTTTCCTATCAATACAATTATAGCATGGATAATAAACGATTATCGTGAACAAAGAAATATAATAATAACTAATTTATTATTGCCTCTAGGGCATATTTCCAACAGTCTCCCACTTGCACTAGAGTCAATAATCTAGTGCACATCGCCATGTGATTAACACTCACAGATCACATCGTCATGTGACCAACATCCAAAGAGTTTACTAGTGTCATTAAACTAGTTCACATCATCATGTGATTAAGACTCAATGAGTTCTGGGGTTTGATCATGTTTTGCTTGTGAGAGAGGTTTTAGTCAATGGGTCTGCAACATTCAGATCCATATGTACTTCGCAATTCTCTATTTCATATTGTAAATGCTACTTCCACGCTCCACTTGGAGCTATTCCAAATGGTTGTTCCACTATACGTATCCGGTTTGCTACTCAGAGTCACTCGGATAGGTGTTAAAGCTTGCATCGACGTAACCCTTTATGTCGAACTCTTTATCACCTCCATAATCGAGAAACATATCCTTATTCCTCTAAGGATAACTTTGACCGCTATCTAGTGATCCACTCCTTGATCACCTTTGTACCCTCTTGCCAGACAAGCGGCAAGGCACACATCAGGTGCGGTACTTAGCATGGCATACTGCAGAGCCTACGTCTAAAGCATAGGGGATGACCTTCGTCCTTTGTCTCTCTTCTGCCGTGGTCGAGCTTTAGCTTTTAACTTCATACCTTACAACTCAGGCAAGAACTCCTTCTTTGACTGATCCATCTTGAACACCTTCAAGATCATGTCAAGGTATATGCTCATTTGAAAGTACCATCAAGCGTTTTTGATCTATCCTCATAGATCTTGATGCTCAATGTTCAAGTAGCTTAATCTAGGTTTTCTATTGAAAAACACCTTTCAAATAACCCTATATGCTTTCCAGAAATTCTACATCATTTCTGATCAACAATATGTCAACAACATATACTCATCAGAAATTCTATAGTGCTCCCACTCACTTCTTTGGAAATACAAGTTTCTCATAAACTTTGTATAAACCTAAAATCTTTGATCATCTTATCAAATTATACATTCCAACTCCGAGATGCTTACTCCAGTCCATGGAAGGATCGCTAGAGCTAGCATACCTTTTAGCATCCTTAGGATCAACAAAACCTTTCTGATTGTATCACATACAACATTTCCTTACGAAAACTGATAAGGAAAAACTCATTTTGACATCCATTTGCCAGATTTCATAAATGCAGCTAATGCTAACATGATTTCGACGGACTTAAGCATCGCTACGGATGAGAAAATCTCATTGTAGTCAACTCCTTGAACTTGTGAAAAAACTCTTCGCCACAAGTCGAGCTTCATAGACGGTCACATTACTGTCCACGTCCATCTTCTTCTTAAAGATCCATTTATCTCAATGGCTTGCCGATCATCGGGCAAGTCCACCAAAGTCCATGCTTTGTTCTAATACATGGATCCTATCTCGGATTGCATGGCTTCTATCCATTTGTCAGAATTTGGGCCCACCATCGCTTCTCCATAGCTCGTAGGATCATTGTTGTCTAGCAACATGACCTTCAAGACAGGATTACTGTACCACTCTGAAGTAGTACGCATCCTTGTCACCCTACGAGGTACGGTAGTGACTTAATCCAAAACTTCATGATCACTATCATAAGCTTCTACTTCAATTGGTGTAGGCGCCACAGGAACAACTTCCTGTTCCCTGCTACACACTTGTTGAAGTGACGGTTCAATAACCTCGTCAAGTCTCCACCATCCTCCCACTAAATTTTTGAGACAACCCTTTCCTCGAAAAGGACCCGTTTCTAGAAACAATTACTTTTGCTTCCGGATCTGAATTAGGAGGTATACCCAACTGTTTTGGCTGTCCTATGAAGATGCATTTCATCCGCTTTGGGTTCGAGCTTATCAACCTGAAACTTTTTCACATAAGCGTCGCCGCCCCAAACTTTTAAGAAACGACAACTTAGGTTTCTCCAAACGGTGTCGTCTCAACGGAATTACGTGGTACCCTATTAAAGTGAGTGCGGTTGTCTCTAATGCCTAACCCATGAACGATAGTGGTAATTCGATAAGAGACATCAAGGTACGCACCATATCCAATAGGGTGCTACTATGATGTTCGGACACACCATCACACTATGGTGTTCCAGGCGGTATTAATTGTGAAACAATTTCCACAATGTCTTAATTGTGTGCCAAAACTCGTAACTCGGATATTCATCTCTATGATCATAGACATTCTATCCTCTTGTCACGAAGATCTTAAACTTCACTCTGAAATTACTTGATCCATTCAATAATTCAGACTTGTGTTTCATCAAGTAAATATACTCAACATCTACTCGGATCATCTGTGAAGTAAGAACATAACGATATTCACTGCATGCCTCAGCACTCTTTGGACTGCACACATCAAAATGTGTTACTTCCAACAAGTTGCTATCTTGTTCCATCTTACTGAAAACGAGGCTTTTCAGTCATCTTGCCCATGTGGTATGATTTGCATATCTCAAGTGATTCAAAATCAAGTGAGTCCAAACGATCCATCTGCATGGAGTTTCTTCATGCGTATACACCAACAGACATGGTTCGCATGTCTCAAACTTTTCAAAAACGAGTGAGTCCAAAGATCCATCAACATGGAGCTTCTTCATGCGTTTTATACCAATATGACCTACATGGCAGTGCCACAAGTAAGTGGTACTATCATTACTATCTTATATCTTTTGGCATGAAAATGTGTAACACTACGAGCAAGATTCAATAAACCATTCCTTTAGGTGCAAGACCATTGAAGGTATTATTCAAATAAATAGAGTAACCATTATTCTCCTTAAATGAATAACCATATTGCGATAGACATAATCCAGTCATGTTTATGCTCAACGCAAACACCAAATGACAATTATTCAGGTTTAATACTAATCTTGATGGTAGAGGGAGCGTGCGATGTTTGATCACATCAAACTTGGAAACACTTCCAACACATATCGTCATCTCACCTTTAGCTAGTCTCCGTTTATTTCATAGCTCTTTTATTTCGAGTTACTAACACTTAGCAACCGAACCAGTATCTTAATACTCTGGTGCTACTAGGAGTACTAGTAAAGTACACATTAACATAATGCATATCCAATATACTTCCGTCGACCTTGCCATCCTTCTCATCTACCAAGTATCTAGGGTAATTCCGCTCCAGTGATTGTTCCCCTTATCACAGAAGCACTTAGTCTCGGGTTTGGGTTCAACCTTGGGTTTCTTCACTAGAGCAACAGCTGATTTGCCGTTTCATGAAGTATCCCTTCTTGCCCTTGCCCTTCTTGAAACTAGTGGTTTTACCAACCATCAACAATTGATGCTCCTTCTTGATTTCTACTTTCGCGGTGTCAAACATTGCGAATACCTCAAGGATCATCATATCTATCCCTGATATGTTATAGTTCATCACAAAGCTCTAGCAGCTTGGTGGCAATGACTTTGGAGAAACATCACTATCTCATCTGGAAGATCAACTCCTACTCGATTCAAGTGATTGTTGCACTCAGACAATCTGAGCACAAGCTCAACGATTGAGCTTTTCTCCCTTAGTTTGCAGGCTAAGAAAATCGTCGGAGGTCTTATACCTCTTGACGTGGGCACGAGCCTGAAATCCCAATTTCAGCCCTTGAAACATCTCATATGTTCCGCGACATTTCGAAAACGTCTTTGGTGCCTCAACTCTAAACCGTTTAACTGAACTATCACATAGTTATCAAAACGTGTATGTCCAATGTTCGCAACATCCACAAACGACGTTTGGGGTTCAGCACACTGAGCGGTGCATTAAGGACATAAGCTATCTACTGTCCGCATAATCGCTACTGTCAACTTTCAACTATATTTTCTCTAGGAACATATCTAAACAATGGAACTAAAGCGCGAGCTTACGACATAATTTGCAAAGATCTTTTGACTATGTTCAGGATAATTAAGTTCATCTTATGAACTCCCACTCAGATAGACATCCCTCTAGTCATCTAAGTGATTACATGATCCGAGTCAACTAGGCCGTGTCCGATCATCACGTGAGACGGACTAGTCATCATCGGTGAACATCTTCATGTTGATCGTATCTACTATACGACTCATGCTCGACCTTTCGGTCTCTTGTGTTCCGAGGCCATGTCTGTACATGCTAGGCTCGTCAAGTTAACCTAAGTGTTCTGTGTGTGTAAATCTGGCTTACACCCGTTGTATGTGAACGTAAGAATCTATCACACCCGATCATCACGTGGTGCTTCGAAATGACGAACTTTCGCAACGGTGCACAGTTAGGGGGGACACTTTCTTGAAATTTTAATAAGGGATCATCTTATTTACTACCGTCGTTCTAAGCAAATAAGATGCATAAACATGATAAAACATCACATGCAATCAAATAGTGACATGATATGGCCAATATCATTTTGCTCCTTTTGATCTCCATCTTCGGGGCTCCATGATCATCATCGTCACCGGCATGACACCATGATCTCCATCATCATGATCTCCATCATCATGTCCTCATGAAGTTGTCTCGCCAACTATTACTTCTACTACTATAGCTACCGGTTACCAATAAAGTAAAGTAATTACATGGCGTTGTTCAATGACACGCAGGTCATACAATAAATTAAGACAACTCCTATGGCTCCTGCCGGTTGTCATACTCATCGACATGCAAGTCGTGATTCCTATTACAAGAACATGATCAATCTCATACATCACATATCATTCATCACATTCTTCTTGGCCATATCACATCACATAGCATACCCTGCAAAAACAAGTTAGACGTCCTCTAATTGTTGTTTGCATGTTTTACGTGGCTGCTATGGGTTTCTAGCAAGAACGTTTCTTACCTACGAAAAACCACAACGTGATATGCCAATTGCTATTTACCCTTCATAAGGACCCTTTTCATCGAATCTGTTCCGACTAAAGTGGGAGAGACTGGCACCCGCTAGCCACCTTATGCACCAAGTGCATGTCAGTCGGTGGAACCTGTCTCACGTAAGTGTACGTGTAAGGTCGGTCCGGGCCGCTTCATCCCACAATACCGTCTAAACAAGATTGGACTAGTAACGGTAAGCATATTGAACAAAATCAATGCCCACAACTACTTTGTGTTCTACTCGTGCAAAGAATCTACGCAATAGACCTAGCTCATGATGCCACTGTTGGGTAACATAGCAGAAATTCAAAATTTTCCTACGTGTCACCAAGATCTATCTATGGAGAAACCAGCAACGAGGGGAAGGAGAGTGCATCTACATACCCTTGTAGATCGCTATGCGGAAGCATTCATGAGAACGGGGTTGAAGGAGTCGTACTCGTCGTGATCCAAATCACCGGAGATCCTAGAGCCGAACGGACGGCACCTCCGCGTTCAACACACGTACAGCCCGATGACGTCTCCCATGCCTTGATCCAGCAAGGAGAGAGGGAGAGGTTGAGGAAGACTCCGTCCAGCAGCAACACAATGGCGTGGTGGTGATGGAAGAGCGTGGCAATCCAGCAGGGCTTCGCCAAGCACCGCGGGAGAGGAGGAGTAAGAGAGGTAGGGCTGCGCCAATAGAGGGAGAAACTCATGTCTTGGGCTGCTCCAATGCCTCCACTATATATAGGGGGAGAGGGGGCAGCGCCCCCACCTAGGTTTCCACCCCTAGGGGGCGGCGTCCAGCCCTAGATGGGACTTGGAGGGGGCGGCCAAGAGGGGGAGAGAGGGGGCGCGCCCTAGGGTGGGCCTATAGTCCCATCTGCGCCTAGGGTTTCCCCTCTCCCCTCCTAGCTGCGCCTTGGGCAAGGGTGGGAGGCGCACCAGCCCACTCTGGGGCTGGTCCCTTTCCACTCTAGGCCCATGCAAGCCTCCGGGGCCGGTGGCCCCACTTGGTGGACCCCGGGACCCTCCCGGTGGTCCCGGTACGTTACCGATAAAACCCGAAAGTTTTCCGGTGACCAAAACAGGACTTCCCATATATAAATCTTTACCTCCGGACCATTCCGGAACTCCTCATGACGTCTGGGATCTCATCCGGGACTCCGAACAACATTCGGTAACCACATAAAAACTTCCTTTATAACCCTAGCGTCATCGAACCTTAAGTGTGTAGACCCTACGGGTTCGGGAGACATGTAGACAATAACCAACAGCGGGATCTGGATACCCATGTTGGCTCCCACATGTTCCACGATGATCTCATCAGATGAACCACGATGTCAAGGACTCAATCGATCCCGTATACAATTCCCTTTGTCTAGCGGTATTATACTTGCCCGAGATTCGATCGTCGGTATACCGATACCTTGTTCAATCTCGTTACCGGCAAGTCTCTTTACTCGTTTCTGTAACACATCATCCCGTGATCAACCCCTTGGTCACATTGTGCAAGAAGGATCAAGTATGTATCCCGGCATGTACCGAAGAGGACACAACTAAATTCCTTATCAGGAGTTGTACAGGAGGAAGTACCAGTGGTGAAGGATTTCCCTGACATATTTCCATAGGAGTTGCCAGGCATGCCACCGGATAGAGACATTGAGTTTTTGATTGTGCTTTTGCCAGGCACAGGGCCAATATCTAAGAGACCATACAGGATGCCCGCAAAAGATTTGGAGATTAAGAAGCAGATTAAGGAGTTACTGGATAAAGGCTATATTCGTCCAAGTTCTTCACCTTGGGGATCGCCAGTGCTTCTAGTGGAGAAGAAGGATGGATCATTAAGGATGGTTGTTGATTATCGAGGATTGAATGAAGTAACCATCAAGAACAAGTACCCACTGCCGATGATCAATGATCTGTTTGACCGATTGCAAGGAGCTAAGGTATTTTCCAAGATCGATCTGCGATCAGGATACCACCAGTTGATGATTCGAGAGCAGGATATACGTAAGACGGCTTTTACCACCAGGTATGGTCTGTACGAGTATACCGTTATGTCATTTGGTCTGACTAACGCACCTGCATATTTCATGAACATGATGAACAAGGTGTTTATGGAGTTTCTGGATAAGTTCGTCGTGGTGTTCATTGATGATATTTTGGTCTACTCAAAGAATGAAGAAGAACATAAGGAACATTTGAGTTTGGTATTGGAGAAGCTCAGAGAACATCAGTTATACGCCAAGTTCAGCAAATGTGAGTTTTGGTTGAAGGAAGTTGGATTCCTCGGACATGTATATTCGAAGAAGGAATAGCAGTAGACCCCACCAAGGTTGTCACTGTGACAAATTGGGAAGCCCCAACAACAGTTGGAGAGATCCGGAGTTTTCTTGGACTCGCAGGATACTACCGGAGGTTCATTGAAAAAATTTCGAAGATTGCGAAGCCCATGACGGAGCTATTGAAGAAGGACACTAAGTTTAAACGGACTGAGGAATGTGAGGCCAGTTACCAGGAGTTGAAGAAACGTTTGGTTACCTCACCAGTATTGATTCTACCCGATCAGCGCAAGGATTATGAGGTGTATTGCGACGCTTCACGTTGAGGACTTGGAGCAGTTCTTATGCAGGAGGGAAGAGTTGTTTCATATGCCTCACGACAGCTTAAACCTCATGAGTTGAATTATGCTACACATGATTTGGAGTTAGCGGCCGTAGTGCATGCATTGAAGACGTGGAGACATTTCCTCATCAGAAATCATTGTGAGGTGTACACGGATCACAAGAGTTTGAAGTATATTTTCATGCAGAAGGAGCTGAACCTCAGGCAAAGGAGATGGTTGGAGCTCATCAAGGATTATGATATGAGACTGCATTATCACCCCGGAAAGGCTAACGTAGTAGCCGATGCATTGACCCGCAAGAGCCATGTCAATACGCTCATGACCGGAGAGTTACCAACTGAATTAGCCGAGGATCTTCGTGAACTATGTTTGGAGATAGTTCTGAGAGGCTATGTAGCAGCATTGGAGATTCAGTCTACTTTGACGGATAAGATCAGAGAAGCTCAAAAGACTGACAAGGAGATTGCCTCTATAAAGGAGAAGATGAGCAAAGGAAAAGCTAAAGGATTTCGTGAGGATGAGCACAACACCTTTTGGTTTGAGGACCGCGTTTATGTGCCTAATGATCCGGGAATCAGGAAGTTGATTCTGCAAGAGGCCCATGATTCACCGTATTCGATTCACCCAGGAAATACCAAGATGTATTTGGATTTGAAGGACACCTTCTGGTGGACCGGAATGAAGAAGGATATTGCGGAGTATGTAGCAGTTTGTGATGTAAGTCAGAGAGTGAAGGCAGAGCATCAGAAGCCAGCAGGATTGTTACAGCCATTGTCGATACCCAAATGGAAGTGGGATAAACTAGGCATGGATTTTATCACGGGATTGCCCAGGACTCGTTCAGGCTATGACTCAATTTGGGTTGTAGTCGATCGTTTGACGAAGGTAGCTCATTTCATCCCAGTGAAGACCACTTACACCAGTGCTAAGTTGGCTAAGATATACATGACCAGGATTGTATGTCTGCATGGAGTTCCAAGGAGCATTGTATCAGATAGAAGAACCCAGTTTACCTCAAAGTTCTGGAATCAGTTGCACGAAACTTTGGGTACCAGGCTAGAGTTCAGAACAGCCTTTCATCCGCAGACAGATGGACAGACCGAGAGAGTCAATCAGATTTTGGAGGATATGCTGAGAGCTTGTGCGCTAGATTATGGATCTAGTTGGGACGACAATTTGCCATATGCAGAGTTCTCTTACAACAACAGTTATCAATCCAGTTTGAAGATGGCCCCTTTTGAAGCCTTGTACGGAAGGAGGTGCAGAACCCCGCTGTTGTGGGATGAAGTTGGAGACCGCCAGTTGTTTGGACCAGATTTGATTAAGGAGTCTGAACATAAGGTGAAGTTGATTCGCGATAGGCTCAAGGTAGCCCAGTCCAGGCAGAAGAGCTATGCAGATTCTAAACGCAAGGAGACAGTTTACAAAGTCGGAGACCAAGTTTATCTTCGAGTATCTCCACTTCGAGGAGTTAAGCGCTTCAGAGTTAAGGGTAAGTTAGCACCATGTTTTGTGGGACCATACAAAGTTTTGGAGCATATGGGAGAAGTTGCTTACAAATTGGAGTTGCCCGAAGGATTGTCAGGAGTTCACGATGTGTTCCACGTTTCCCAGTTGAAGAAGTGCCATGCAGAGATGGCTGATATACCGCTGAGAGACACAGTGCCGCTGGAAGCGATTCAGTTGGACAGTGATTTGACCTATGAGGAGAAACCAATCAAGATACTTGAGTATGCCAGCCGAGTCACCCACAGCAAGGTTATCAAGTTTTGCAAAGTTCAGTGGAGGCACCACACTGAGGATGAAGCCACCTGGGAGCGAGAGGAAGATCTGCTGAAGGACCATCCTCACCTATTTTCTAGCCAACCCGAATCTTGAGGGCGAGATTCATCTTAAGGGGGGTAGGTTTGTAACATCCCAAATTTTCAATTTGGAATGTTATACAATAGATCATCATTGCATATCATATTTTATTGCTTTTGGTTTGATCCTAGAAATTCTACGCAACTCAAGGACCCTCGGAGAGAGTTGGGGATTTTGTTATTTTCATATTTGAGTTCTCTCAAATTGTGAAAATAGGATCATTTGATTTTATTTATTTTATCTTCAAATATTTCTATCATAAAAATATGAGAGAGGGAATAAAATAAATTCCCAAAATAAAGAAATTTTGAGGATTTAATAAAAAAATCAAATAAGATTTATTTTGGAGTTTTTGTTATTTTATTTGAATTTAGGAAAATTGCACGTTTTTCAAAACTGCATTTTAGGGCCAAGAAAATGTTCATCTCGTTCTAAATATTTTATTTAGACAGTGAAAATTTGTTTGGCATTTTTAGATTTTTATTTTTTTTCAAGGATTTTTTTTCTGTTCAGCAGAATTGTTTTAAAAAAATCCGCACGCCCGACTGGGCGGAAGGCCCAGTGGAGCCGGCCCGCGCCGCCGCCGCCTCCCGCATCCGGATCGGGATCGGAGTCCCGATCGCCACCGCCGCCGCATCCAAGCCGGCCACGCCGCCACCGCCCCCTCCCGCAAGC
>NC_041389.1:264008001-264049600 GCF_002162155.2 Triticum dicoccoides
GACCCGGACCCCGCTGGGCCCCGCCAGACTTCGCCAGAGCCCGAGCCGACGTAGCCGCCCCGCCGCCCTGGTTTTCTAAAGAAAACCGATCCGTTTTTTTAGAAAACCCTAGGGTTTTTTTAGATCGTTTTATTTTTTTTCCGGTTTATTTATTTAGCGAGCGTTCGCTCGTTCGCTCGTTTTAACAAACCAGTTCGCCATTTAGTTTCAGTTAACGAACGTTCGTTCGTTAATCTGTTCGTCAATTTTTCTTGTCTCAGATTTTTCCGCGATTATTTCTGAACGCGATTTCTGATCCAATTTTCATTCTAGTATAACTTTTCGCTCGTTTATCAGAATCATGCGATTCAAGCGCCTAGAGTTTCGTCTCAAAACCCTCCTTCTATTTAACCAACTCAAACAAGTTTTTGCTACTGTAAAATTTGACTTAGGTCCATATTAGTAAACGAAGCTTGTTTCTTTCGTCGTTTGTGTTTCGTTGCTTCGTTCAATTTGATTCTTTTTGCAAACTGGAGTTCTTAAGTTGAAATTTCTGGTTATTTCTCTTATTTGAGTTTTACCTATGCATTAGATGAGTGCTTATTGTATGCTTGTTTGTTTACGATAGAGTACCCGGAGTGCGCCGCTTGCTACTTCGAATCTCTAGGTTTCACGGATCATCAGCAAGGCAAGTAACACTTTGATCATACCTCTTTACTACCCAGTTTTATTGCATTAGATCAACCCTCAAACAATTGTATGATTAGGATCTGATTAATATGTGGGTTTTGGGAAGTAGATGAGGTAGTACCTATTAATTGTTTTATTACCAAACCCTTGGGAGTTACTTCTACGTTTGCTTATTATGCCATGCTATGCTAGTAGACGTGGATTGGGTGAGTGTATCCATGATAGATGTGAGATTGTTATTTAATGGTTTATTTAAGGTGGCAACTTTAACACACATCTGGGTGGATTGAGGCACCTGGGTATTCCAGCAATTGCCTGTTTTTCTTTATGGACAGCCACCCAGGCTCAAAGGGATCATGAGATTTTTCATGCTAGAAACTTCTGTGTGCAGCCACAAGCTACTATGGGCTCTAGCATAATTGATTAAGTCATGTGAACTCTTACAGTGGTAGACTAGCATATGTAGGGGATGTAGGTTGGTACTGTCTACCCGATCGTAAGGTGCAAACGCTTCTGAAAGACTATGTCTCGGTCATCCGTTTCTCAAACACCTTGTAGTGCGAGAATCCCAACGGAGGAGACCGAGTCTTGTGGGGAAAAGTGCGCAAACCTCTGCAGAGTGTATAAACTAATCATGGTTAGTCGTGTCCCCGGTTATGGACGTTTTGAGTATCTAGTACTTGGATTATCATGTGAATCTCATCATGTTACTTTAATTAATTTTGTTGGGTTTAATGATGATGTTTGAGAGGATGTCTATCTTATCAATGTTTAACAACCACCATGATAGTTAAATAAAATGTATTCCTTTGCAGTAGAGAAAAATTGGCTTTATGCAAAAACTATAACCATAGAGCTTTCCACCAGCCATATATGCATGTAGTATAGTATTATTCTTTCATTACTCTCTATGTGTTACATTGCCAGCATATTCCATGTGCTGACCCGTTTTCGGGCTGCAACGTTCATGTTGCAGACTTTTCAGACGACGAGTAAGGTGCCTTAGGTCGTGGTTTTATACTCAGTGATGTTGTTGGAGTTGATGGACTTACTTATCTTCCAAGCCTTCCATTGTTATCGTTATTAGATGGCCTTAAGCCATATTTATTGTAATAAGTTCTCTTTGGAGACATTCGATGTAATAAGTGTGTGATTGCTACTCTGTTATAAATCCTTCGAGTACTGTGTGTGTCAGCATTACTGATCCAGGGATGACACTGATGCATAGAGACTTGACCGTCTGAGGTCTGGTCGCTACATGCTATGAGTGATATCTCCCATATTGCATCATTGCAATCTCAACATAGTAACTATGCATGCCCCATTAAAATAAATCCCATTTGTACTTATGGCATAGATGACGAGATGATGGTCATTGGCTTTTGTTTTTCATGTGATGATATTGCCATGCTTCCTTTACATGATTTGTGCAATTCATCTACTATGTCATGCCATGATCACATTGAACCAAATATGCTTTGTTTTGGATGTTGTCAATATTCTCCATGTGATGTTTCTACTCTTGCTCATGAGGAGACCCCCATAGTTTCCTCATACATATTAGGAGATTTTGATGCATTCCATATTTTACATGATTCCCATAATTGCGTGCACCATATGCATTCCATGAATAACAATGCTCTAGATATTTCTCATGATGCATTACATCCTTTGAGTCTCCATTATGCTATACATAATAACAAACCTCTCATGATGGATGGCATGTTTCTATATCATGCATCTCATTTATTTGAGCATTGGATATTTTGTGCTAACCGACACATGCACGTGCGCATTATGATGGATGATGTGTACATATACCATGCACACACAATTTTTCCTTTGCCTTTGTTTTGTGTAGGTACTCACATATACTCGTCAAACTCTCAATCCCAAGAGTTGACGAAACGAGCTCTTGAGAGCAACGATGCTTTGGGATCCCGTGAACTATACTTACCACCATTCCCTTCGTGCAAGGACTACGTGCATCTCTTCTACTCGGTTCTCACACGACTATGGGCTATTTACCACTTGTCACCTTATGCCCATACTATTGTGTTCACTTTGCATGTTATGCTTGCTCCTATGCCTTTGCCATGCAATTGTGACCCTTGCTTGCATTTACCCATGATACACCATTATGATACTCCTATGTGTATTTGCATGCTTGGTGGAGATCCTTGTTGCTATTGCGATGTTTATCATGTGCCTCATGCTATTGTTGATTCTTGTGTTGGGAGAGTCATGATGTTCCATTGCTATTTACATAGGACTTCTTGCCAACACCTTTAACCTACTTTCCTCATATCTTGCTTTCATGCTTGTGCTATGAAATGTGAATTATTCATGCCCATTATTTGCACCATTGACATGATTGCCATGATTCCTCCTAGTATGTTGCATCTTCGCACTACTAGCTTGCTTGACTTGATTGCTATGATTGCTTGCTTGGTTGCATCACCCATGTTCCACTCTTATTCGCTTTCTTGGGTTGATGACGTATATGTTCATGCCTCTCACATGATATATCTTGATCATTGTCTCTTGTGGCCATTAGTTGCGTCTTTCATATCCACTTGTATTGAGTGCAACCACACTATGCTTATTGATCTTGGAGACTTTGACACCTTACTTGTGATGCATGCTTGTTTGATTGAGCCTATTGTATTTGGTTGTTCTCGCATCATATGCCTCCATACTATGAAATGCTCCCTTGTACTCTCTTATGATGAGCATGATGCATACACTTGTTGGGTATTTTACCACACGAATGATAGGTTTTGCACTTCCGCTAACCTCATTTGTTTTTCCGAGTGTTTGTCATGTTCTTTCGTTTTGAAGGATCCACAGGGTGGTACAGTCATGCAACAACTTGGTCACGTGAAGGCATACATGATGCGCGACACCAACATTTTCACCATCCTCATAAAGGTGAACTCCTTCTCTTTGAGCCATCCTCAAATATGCATATTGGCTGGGTCACTCTTTCATTGTTGTTTCCTTCTTGTTGTCTACATGATACATCTCGCGAACGGAGGAGCGACATTCGAGATTGTCTCTATGGACCTTCAAATTGAGGAGCACTCACACTTATTGGATGCGCCTTCGAAACTCCACTCTTGCCACGACATCGAGCATTTGTACACCACCACCTCCATATTTGTTTATTGTGCTCATACATGTCATGCTCGATGGACATATCATGCTCACCACAAGTTTGCACCGTATGCATGGATTGACTCAAATTATGCTTGTCTTGTTGCATCTATTTCCATGTCATCCATGATATATGAGCTTGTACATTTCCTTAGCAAATTTGTTGTGATCTACCTTAATGGCATATTCATACATCATGATCATATTGTCCACCATCAATTGCACGATAGCTTACACATATTGAGCATCCATTACCATATTCATGCTATTGATGAACCGTCCCTCTATGACATCATTTTGCACAATGGTAGAATTTTTCGCTTTGTGCACCATGCTAATTATCCCATGAATGCTTTGCATCTCATTCTAGATCATCTTGATAAGCATCATGTGTCTTGCCACGCACTACCTTGCCGCACAGACTCATTCTTACATGATGGACATTTTGTGTGCGCTAACCATTGTATTTCCGAGTGTCGCTTGTGTTTGCTCGTTTTGCATGTCTATAACTCCGGCGACACCTTGGACTACTTGGATTGCGCCATGTCTTCAACTTCGTCCAACTACAAGTCCGTCCACGACAACCATTTCCATGGTGATGAGGATCATGATCCGAGGTCGGATCTTTCCCAAGGGGCGGAGATGATGCGGAGCATCCCACGTTCATCCCCATGTACACTCCGACTACTCTCCAAACCCCAAGAGGACATATGACGAGACCTCGAACATACGCTATTGGACATAAGGTGAACTAGCTCCTCTCCGAACCTTCACTTTATACATGTGAGACATGGCTACTACCTCCAACGTGTGTGCTATGCATGATCAGGAACTTAGAGGAAAGCCACGGAGCCACCACATCCAACGGAAGAGCTAGCGAGGACGCCAAGTACAAGGACGAAGAGAATAAGCTACCCGAAGCTACAGGCTCCGAACGACTGGCCCAGCCTGGACGTCCGACCCTTGGAGGTCACAATAGCCCAACGAAACCTGGCTAGCAAACGCTACAGCGGCCGGACGTCCGACCAGGACCGGACGTCCGACACACTCCAGGCCTCGGACGATCGAGCATCCCCGGACGACCGAACCCATGGCAACAGAAGCTATTTACGAAAATCCAAAGAAGTACGGACATCCGGACCCCCGCGAGTCTCCGGACGACCGGTGCCTCACGGACGTCCGGACCCTGGCTGTGTCCAATTGCGGGCTGGGGCCCATGTACTCCTTCACTTTGCCCCTCTTTTGCACTTAGACTATAAATAGACCTCCTCCTCCTCCTAGAGAGTGTTAGCAAAGGATTAGCTCATTTGAGATAGAGCTTTGCTCATCCATACGGATCTCCTCCTCGTGAGAGACCGCGGCCTCTTCGGAGAAGATCCACCATGGATTCAAGACCCTTGATGGGAAGATCCCTCATGGATTCAAGACCTCCTCTCAGAGATGAGCTACCGCCGCTTGTATCATCCTTTGTTGGATTTGGACCGTGATATCTCTTTGTGTTTCTTGGATCTAGCACATGTGTGATCATATTCGTGTTGATTGAGTGTTTTCTCTTGTTTTCCCCCGTGATTTCCCTCGTGTTCTTCCGCGCGTTCTCCGTGTTCCTCGTAGGGATCCTCTCCAAACGTGAAAGATCGGCCCTTAGGGTTCCGCCCTACATCACAAAAGCTCAAACTTGGGGATGCCCAAGGCACCCCAAGATAATATATCAAGAAGTCTCAAGCATCTAAGCTTGGGGATGCCCCCGTAGGCATCCCACCTTTCTTCTTCAACAATTATCGGTTAGTATCAGTTGAACCTAAGTTTTTACTTCTTGACATGATGTGCGCTATTCTTGGAATGTCATTTTGTTTTGCTTTGCTTGTTGTTTTAATAAAATACTTAAATTTGAAACTTTTAAATAAGAGAGAGTCCTCAATTCGCTACACATTTACTTAACTACTCGCGTGATCTTCACTTACATCTTTTTGGAGTAGCTTGTCATTTACTCTTGTGCTTCACTTATATCCTATGAGTAAATTGTTGAATAAACTTAATGTCATGAAGTTGAAATCATATCATTCCTAGTGGTAGGTTCACATTGTGTTTAGAAAGTGAATCTTTTGAGGCTTGACGATCACAATATTGGTCATACAAGCAATTCACGAATAATTAGTATAAGGAAGAGAACTTTCACATGCAAATACACTATCTTGGAAATCTTTTGTGATTGTGAGCCCCCATCAAAATATTATATGCCAAAATTATTGACGTTGGACAAGGAAGACAATGTAATGGTTTATGTTTGTTCATATTCACATAGAACTTATATTGTCATAGATCCTTCGACATGTGGTGCTTGCCCCCCATCTTTGCTAGCCAAAAATTCTGCACCAAGTAGAGATACTACTTGTGCATCCAAAAACCCTTAAACCCAAATCTTATTTTCAAGAGTCCATCATGCCTACCTAAGGATTGAGAAAGATCCTTCAAGTAAGTTGTCATCAGTGCAATAAGGCAATAAAAATTCCTTCTAAAAATGTTAGATCATTTAGTGTAAGAGAAAACTGAGCATTGTACGAACTTGTGATGGCAAAGAATAAAAGCGACAGACTGCATAATAAAGGTTGCTATCATAAGGGGCAATATAACGTGACGTTATTTTGCACTAAGGGGTTGAGCATACACACAATAAGCGCATGGCAACCTCTGCTTCCCTCTGCGAAGGGCCTATCTTTTACTTTTATGTATTTACTTCCATGCAAGAGTCAAAGTTCTTCTCTCTATTCCTTTTTATTTTTCTCTTTTGGCAAGCATTATGCGGTGAGGAAAGATCTAGGCACATATATCCAGTTGGATATGGGTAGCATGAGTTATTATTGTTAACATCACCCTTGAGGTGAATACGTTGGGAGGCGAAATTATGAGCCCCTATATTTCTATGTGTTCGGTTGAAACATTTTGCTCATGTGTATATGGTGAGTGTTAGCAATCATGGAAGACTATATGATGGTTGAGTACGTGGAGCTCTTACTTAGAATCTGTTGAATAAGTTGAATTGCAATTGCTTGGTGACTAAGAACATAGGTTGTTGAGTTTCAAGGAATCCATTGGTTGAACCTTAACATGTGAATTGGTTGCTACTTTAAACATGAGAAATTTTATAAGAAAGAGTTGTTGTCATGATGCTAGGAAAAGTGATTGAAATTATCACTGATAAAACTTATGCACTTTGCTAGCATTCACACTTCATAAATTATTTCTTTTATCATTTGCCTACTCGAGGATGAGTAGGAATTAAGCTTGGGGATGCTGATACGTCTCCAACGTATCTATAATTTATGAAGTATTCATGCTGTTATATTAGCATTCCTGGATGTTTTGAAATCATTTTATAGGAAATTTATATCGTTTTTTGGGACTAACCTATTGACCCAGTGCCCAGTGCCAGTTGTTGTTTTTTGCTTGTTTTTTACATCGCAGGAAATCAATATCAAACGGAGTCCAAATACCATGAAACTTTTTGTGGATTTTTATGGACCAGAAGACCACCAATGGGCCAGAGCAGCACCTGGGGGTGCCCCGAGGGGGGTACAACCCACCAGGGCGCGCCCAGGTGGGTAATGCCCACCTCGGTGGCCTCCCGCACCCCCTCTTTACCACCCTATAAATTCCCAAATATTCCGAAAACCCTCGGGGTTAACCTAGATCAGAAGTTCCACTGCCGCAAGGCTCTGTAACCACGAGAAACCCATCTAGACCCCATTCTGGCACCCTTCCGGAGGGGGAGATCATCACCGGTGGCCATCTTCATCATCCCGGCGGCCACCATGATGAGGAGGGAGTAGTCCACCCTCGGGGCTGAGGGTTTGTACGAGTAGTTATGTGTTTAATCTCTCTCTCCTCTCTCTCTCTCTCTCTCTCTCTCTCTCGCTCTCTCTCGTGTTCTTGAGATCTCACGATCTTTATGTATCGCGGGCTTTGTTAATATAGTCGAATCATATGGTGTTCCCTCTCTATCTTGTTGTGACGAATTGAGTATTTCCCTTTGAGATTTCATTGTTATCTGATTGAATAATTTTATGGATTTGAGAGCACCTTATATGTGTCTTGCATATGAATACTCGTGCTGACAATGGGGTATCATGTTGATTCACTTGATATATGGTTTGTCATTCAACTCACTGATTCCCGTGGTGACATTGGGGTAATCTATGCATAGGGGTTGATGCACGTTCTTGTCTTTGTTTCTCCGGTAGAAATCTTGGGGCACTCTTTGAGGTTCTTTGTGTTGGATTGAATATTACGAATCTGAATTTGCTTTGGTGTTATTTTAGTATGAACTCTTGGATAGATCGATCGGAAAGAATAGCTTTGAGGTGGTTTTGTACCCTACAAACAATTTATTCTCATGTTCTCCGTTAGATAAGAACCTTGGAGTGATTCTTCGTTGCACATTGAGGGATGGTTATGTGATCCAATTATATTAGCATTGTTGAGACATGGCACTAGCGAAAGTACGGACCCTAGGCCTCATTTTCAAGCATTGCAATACCATTTTTGTGCCTGTTTACTATTAGCTACCTTGTTGTTTTTATTTATTCAAATTATAAAAATATATTTCTACCACCAATATTACAATTTTATCACCATCTCTTCACTGAACTAGTGCACCTATACAATTTGCCATTATATTGGGTGTGTTGGGGACACAAGAGACTTTTTATTATTTGGTTGCAGGATTGTTTGAGAGAGACCATCTTCATCCTACACCTCCCACGGATTGATAAACCTTAGGTTATCCACTTGAGGGAAAATTGCTACTGTCCTACAAAACTCTGCGCTTCTAGGCCCAACACAAGTCTACAAGAACAAGTTGCGTAGTAAACATCAGTGCTCTACAGGTATCTCTGAGGGTGTCTATTGAGTTGGCATGTATCAAGACTGGGATTTGTCACTCCGTGTGATGGAGAGGTATCTCAGGGCCCACTCGGTAATACATCATCATAATGAGCTTGCAAGCAATGTGACTAATGGGTTAGCCACGGTGATGTGGAGCATCCCTCGCTCATCCCCATGGACGTACATACATCTCCCTCAACTCCACTTGGACCCATCACAAGAGCTCGAGTGAAGGCTATTGAAGATAAGGTGAACTTGCTCCTCTATGAACTCCCTCTCTCTACTCACGAGACATGGCTACTACCTTATACAGAGACTCTGTGCGTGATCAGGTACTTGGAGGAGAGCCACGGGACGGCTACATCCAATGTCCAATGTGGCGAGGACACCAAGCGTGAAGATCAAGAGGAAGGACTGCTTTGGAAGCTACAGGACTCGGACGACTGGCCAGGCACGGACGTCCGACCCCTGGAACACTACTAGGAAAAGGGCTATAGATAGGACTGATTCTAATGGCGCACCAGGTAAGTAGTGCGCCACTACTATATACTAATGGCGCACCGGTTGCTCGTGCGCCATTAGTGTGGAAGACACTAATGGCGCACCGTGCTCACGGTGCGCCACTACTATTGATTTTTTTTCCCATTTTTCCATACACACTAATGGCGCATGGATGGCAAAGTGCGCCATTACTAGTTAGAACTAGTAATGGCGCACGACCAAGACAGTGCGCCATTAGTATATAATTTTTTTTACTTTTTTGCAAACCTACTAATGGTGCACTGTGCCGAAGTGCGCCATTAGTAGTTTAAACTACTAATGGCGCACTGTGCCACGGTGCGCCATTATCATAAAAATTATTATTTTTTACTTTTTTGCAAAACTACTAATGGCGCATGTCATTGTGGTGTGCCATTAGTATATTGGGTTACTAATGGCGCATGGCTTAGTGGTGCGCCATTAGTAACCTGGGACCAGCTAGACACTCACTTTCCCCACTTCATTCCCCCCACCTCCTTCTCTAAGCCTGTCGGCTGCCTCCTCCTTCTCACCTCATTTGCACCATAGATTCGTCAAAATTAAGTGGTGAAATTACCTTTTTTGATAGGTAAGTAAGGGGAAAGCTATCTTCACGTTGTAGATCTACTTTTTTTCTCCCAAGCTCGCTCCAACAACGTGCACATGCACTTTTTGTGGCCTAGCTAGATCTATGTATGTTTGTGGTGTTGCTTGTGTTTGTGGTGTTGCATATATGTTTGTGTTTGCAGGTACCGGTATTTGAAATGCGATAGTTGCCAATATTTTGCCGGAATGTTGATTCATTTCTGTTTCGGCGAGAATTTTGGCACTATGCATTCTTTTTGGTCCTATTTTTAGGGAAGGTCATGCCAATTTTTTTCTTGGTTCTAAAATATCATTTTGCTATACCCCGCAAGCGACCATGGTCCGCACGATGACCGAAGGCATCGTGAATAGGTTTTTGAGCTCCGCGAAGGTCGAGATGCTTCAAAAGAACAAGATGGAGATAAGATGTCTGTGTCGAAGATGCAAGCTGAAGAGCCTTATTGCGGACCCAGATTCCGGGCAGGTGCGGGACCACCTGCTCTTGCGTGGTTTCACGGATGGCTATCGGTGGCAAGGTGATGAAGATGACTATGAAGTCGTCCATGGGGGCCAGGCAAGAAATGAGGAAGGGCAACAAGACAACCACCGCGGCGAGGGCGGGCAAGAAGACGAAGAATCTCTAGGACATGATTACGACGGTGATGATGTACACAATCATCATGTAGAAGATGTCGTACATGATGATGAGGAAGATCAAGATGAAGGGCATGATCATGAAGATGAAGATGCCGGAGCAGACGACGATGGAGGCTGGGTGCAGGACCCTCATATTCAAGAGCTACTTCACAAGCAGACGGATAATGCAAGAGCTACCGCCCGAGAGAAAGCCAAGCTGGATCAACTGGAGATAGACGCGGTTACTCCATTGTATGAAGGATGCAGGCCCGAGGATACCCTCCTGAAAGTAACGCTCATGGCTCTGGAGATGAAGGTAAAACACAAAATGACCGACGCATGCTTCGATGAGAACATGTCATTCTGGCACGAACGTCTTCCCAAGGGGAACAAGTGCCCGACCAGCTTCGAGGAGGCAAAGAAAATCATGTGTCCTTTGGATTTACCGCACGTGAAATACCATGTGTGCATGAACAATTGCATCATTTATCGGGACGAGCACGCGGAGTCTACCATATGTCCAGTGTGCGGCATCACTCGATACAAGAAGAGGAAGAAAGCTCCTCAAAAATCGGTGTGGTACTTTCCGATCACTCCTCGTCTGCAGCGGTATTTCGCGGACCCTAAGGTAGCAAAGCTCCTGCGTTGGCACGCGGATAGGGAGGAGAAGAAGCGGGAAGATGACGGAAATGATCCGGAGATAAATAAAAAAGACAAGATGCTGAGTCACCCTAAGGATGCGAGCCAGTGGCAAGCGTTGAACTTCGAATACCCAGAATTTGGGAAGGATCCAAGGAACATCATGCTGGGCGCGAGCACCGATGGAGTCAATCCGTTTGGCAGCCAGAGAAGCACACATAGCACCTGGCCTGTGTTTGTGTGCATGTACAACCTTCCCCCCTGGTTGTGCATGAAGAGAAAGTACATTCACATGAGTATGCTAATTGAAGGGCCGAAACAACCAGGGAACGACATCAATCTGTATCTGGGGCTGCTGAAGGAGGAGCTAGACACGCTGTGGAAAATGCCAGCCAATACGTGGGACGCCGCAGAGAAAGAATATTTCCCTATGAGAGCCGCACTGCTCACGACGGTGCACGACTATCTCGGTTACGGATATCTCGCGGGGCAGGTAGTCCACGGATTTTCTGGATGCGTAACATGCATGGATGACACAACGTATCGCCAGCTAGATAGAGATCCCGGGTCTTCGAAAACCGTGATCATGGGACATCGAAGGTGGCTTCGCGATGATGACCCATGGAGGAAACGCAAGGATCTGTTCGATGGTGAAATCGAACCCCAAAAATGCCCGTGTACGAGGAGCGGCGAGGAAATAGACGAGCTGTTGAAAAATTGGAAAGACTGCCCACTACCGGAAAAAAAGGCGCCAGAGCCGGGAAAAAAGCGAAAGGCGCCAGAGCCGCTACTGAAGGTATGGAAAACGAGGTCTGTTTTCTGGGGCTTGCCGTACTGGAAGATCCACCATGTGCCTCACAGCCTTGATGTCATGCATATCACGAAGAACGTGTGCGAAAGTCTGCTTGGTACCCTGCTCAACATGCCAGAGAGGACCAAAGATGGGCCGAAAGCAAGGGCAGACTTGAAATCAATGGGCACCAGGCAGGAGCTTCACGCTAATGATGATGATGATGATGATGATGATGATGATGATGATGATGATGATGATGATGAGGCGAAGCAGGACACAGAAAGTCGTCGCAAAGGCAAAAAGGCCAAGAAGACCGGAAATGACTACCCTCCCGCGTGCTTCACTCTAAGTCAGGAGGAGATCGAACAGTTTTTCACCTGCCTCCTAGGAGTAAAACTTCCTTACGGTTATGCGGGGAAGATAAGCAGATACCTAGACCCAGCGAAGCAGAAGTTCAGCGGGATGAAGTCTCACGACTGTCACGTGCTGATGACACAGATACTTCCAGTTGCAATCTGTGGGATCATGGACGCGCACGTCCGTGAAATGCTATTTGGCCTATGCAACTTTTTTGAGTCATCTCTCGGAAGTCGATTGGCGTGAGACAACTCAGAAGGCTACAGGAAGAGATCGTGGTGATACTATGCGAGCTTGAGATGTACTTCCCACCCGCATTCTTCGATGTTATGGTGCATCTGCTGGTCCATATCGTGGAGGATATCATCCAACTCGGGCCGACGTTCCTGCACAGCATGATGTCGTTCGAAAGGATGAATGGTGTCATCAAAGGATACGTTCGGAACATGTCACGTCCAGAGGGAAGTATAGCCAGGGGCTTTCTGACCGAAGAGTGCATCTCCTACTGCACGAATTATCTAGGCATCGAGAACCCCGTTGGTCTGCCCGTCAACAGGCACCTCGGTAGGCTCGCTGGATGGGGTCACCGTGAGGGTCGCCGCGAAATGCATGTCGACTTAGAGGGTCGACTCGCCGACTTTGAAAGAGCAAACCTAGTCGCGCTACAACACATAGACGTGGTCGATCCTTGGGTGGTAGAGCACAAAACCTTTATTGAGAAGATGTACAATGACCGAGGCCAACAAAGGACGGACGGGGATATACTCAAAGAGCACAACTCATGTTTCATGCGTTGGTTCAAGCAGAAGCTTCTGTCATACCCTTTACATGAAGATTCTTCCACGGAAGAACAACTCATATTCGCCTTGTCACAGGGCGCGGAGCACAACCTGATGGCCTATGAGGCGTACGATATCAACGGCTACACATTCTACACCGAGGACAAGGACATGAAGAGCGATGGTTATCAGAACTCCGGGGTAACGATGGAATCCTACACCGGTAAGGACAAGGACAGATACTACGGAAGGATCGAGGAGATCTGGGAGCTGAGCTACACTGGAGAGAAGGTGCCGATGTTCCGTGTCAGATGGGCCAAGAGCGTCCTAAAAGAAGACCGATATTTCACCACCATGGTTATACCCGAAGCCAAATCCAAGACCGCGGGCGCAAACGTCACCGCGAAAAATGAGCCATGGGTACTGGCTTCCCAAGTGGACCAATGCTTCTTCATTACCGACCCGCCAAAGCCCAGTCGTGTTGTCGTGAGGAGAGGCAAAAGGAAGATCATCGGAATGGATGGAGTAGCCAATGAGCAAGACTTCGACAAGTACGGCGACCCGAAGATCGAACATGACGACGATGATGACGTAGCAGCACACACCACAAGAAGAAGCAGGACCACCCTACCTAAAGGACGTCTGTTCCACAGAAGAACTCCATTTGCGAAAAAGAAGGGCAAGAAGATTGTGAACAGATAGCTAGCTAAGATCGATTGTATTTAAATCGTAGTCTTCATTTCTCGATTGTATTTCATGGGCACTTTTTGATATCATGAATATTTTTAAATTTCATGGGCACCTTTTGAAATAATGAGGACACTTGATCTCGATCCCCCTCCATCTCGATCTCGATTCCCCCTCCATCTCGATCTCGATTCCCCCTCCATCTCGATCGCGATCCCCGCACCCTCCCCCGCTCCACCGCCGCCGCTGATGATATTTTCAAGTAAGAAATTTGAACATATTTTTTAAAAATTTATTACTGTTTTTATTAAAAAATATTACTGTTATGATTTAAACAAGTTTGAACATGTTTAAACACAAATAAATATAAAAAACAACATTTAAAATGCATAAAAAAATATTGGGGAGCCTGGGAATCGAACCCAGGACCTCCTGGTGTGTGTGCTGCGTGCTGACCAGTCAGGCTAGTGGGTGGGTTCTGTTGTAGATAGGGTTAGGTTGTAGATATGGTTAGTTGGCTGGATTAAAACAAAATTCTAATGGCGCACCGAGGGGAGGTGCACCATTAGAATAGTCATACTTATGGCGCACGACTGGACGGTGCGCCATTAGAACCCTCCCCCAGCTATCTATCCCTCGCCAGATCCCCTTTGACCCTCTCTCCCTCGCCACCAGATCCACCCGCGCGCTGCCCCGATCCACGACGCCGCCGCCCCGACCCTCACCGGACTCCACCCCAGCCGCCCCCGCGCCCCCGCGCCCCTAACCTGACACAGCCTCCTTCCCCGTTCTCTCTCTCCCTCAGCCCGATCCCCTTCCTCACCGCCGGCCGATTTTGGTCGTTGCCACTCCTCCCCGCCGATAGCACCAACCTCCACGAGCTCCCCTCGCTCCACCTTCTCCTGTAGAGCAAGGAATCCCCTCCTCTCCGGCGGATCCTGTGGCTCGAGGCGACGGCTGGCTAGGCCCGCGTGACGGACCCAGGCCGTTGGCGTGCTGCCTCTCCGTGTCGGTCCACCTTGGTCCCCGGTGGCACGAGCAAGGGCAAGGCACCACCGAGCTCCACCTCGGCACTCCACTCCACTCCCGAGACCTCTCCTACCCCACTGCACTTCCCGGTGGGCGTCTCCTCCACCTGCAAGTCAGGTAGTGTCTTTGTCTCTCCACATACACACATAGGTTGAGCATATCAAACATATTTGATTCCCTTCATGTTTTTATTCATCTTTTGGTGCTTGTCTCATCGTAATTAATGACTAGTACAAGTGCCTGTACTAATTGCAATTACTTAGTAAATTAGACCAGAGAAAACATATGTAATGTAATGAGCTATGGAAAACACTATACTGGTGGGCTCAGTTGAGAGAAGGCCTCTAATGCAATGCAATGCAATGCAAGCATCTTTTCTCATAAATAAATGTTGTTGCTAGCAGTGCATTTATCTATCTTTAGAATGTTTGCTTGATGGACACCTTTGAAATCTTTTCAGTATTGAACTGTTGATCTGTTCTGTATTTCAGCACCTGCAAAGCATTTTGGTCATCTAACAAACTGAACTAGCTACCTTGTACACTACATCAGCTTAATTAGGGCTCGATTATTATATCTCATTTTGATCACTAGAATGTTCTCATTTTGGCCATGAAGATGATATGAAGTCTCCCAGGGGTAGTTCTTTGCAAGTTAGAAATACTCCCAGGGGTAGATGAAGATAGAATATCATGAAGGAACAATTTAGTTTTAATTAATGGAAAAGTTGCATTTACTTGTAGTGAAAGGAACAATTTCAGGTAATTATAAATATTCAATAGCAGCAGAGGAAAGCAGTAGCAGTAGCAGTAGATGCCAACTTTTGATATGCATGCATGCATTCTTTGCTTGTTTATATTCATTCTTGTAAACTGAAGATGCTCATCTATCTATCTATCTATCTGATCTCATCTGAAATGAATCTATAAATACAGAGTGTGGTTAGTTATAGAGTAGCAGAAATAGTTGCTGGATGCAGTTACTTTATATATATTCATACTGATGTTGACTCTATAAATCATACTTATTGGACATGTTTTATGTGTTGATCCATCAATTGATCACATTGAGAAAGACCATCGTGTCTCCGACCATTTTGCAAAGGTCATGTCTCCGACCATCGTGTCGTGATGAATTTGCAGGTACCCCGAGAGGCCCTTGAGTTTGCCGGAATGTTGATTAACTTCCGTTCCGGCAAATTAGGGTACTCCATATGTCCTATTTTCAGCAAAAGTCATGCTGAAATTTTCCGTGAATTTTAGCATGACTTTGCTAAAAATAGGACATATGGGGTACTTTCGACTAATGCATGGACCGGGGTATCTTAGTACTTAGTTAAGTAGGATCAAATGCCCCGCCATTCTTGCTGCATTAAACCATAGGTGGCAATAGAGCCAAGTGATTAGTGCCAAGTGATTAGGCCCAACCTAGGGTGCATCGGCTTAGGCTTTTAGGGTGCCTCGGCGTCGACAAACCCTAAATGATAAAAGCTTAGCTTTTAGGATGCCTCGGTGTCGACAAACCCTAAATGATGAGACCATGATCTTGTTCCTTGACAATAACCAACTTTTTGACCAAACTGTTTTCCTATTTAAAGCGAAACATGGCCAACAACGATGACGCCGGCGGTTCGGGCGGCAAGCAATTCTGGGAGGCGTCCCAGGAGATGGAGGAACAACCTCACCGCTATGAGGACACCACGGAAGACACCGATCCTGATTACACAACCCATAGTGGCGTCGGGGATGACACCACTGGTGGTGCCGCCGAGGATGCCACCACTGATGATGGCGGCGCACACACAAATGGCAGCCAACCGAAGAAGCAAAGGAAGGACCGGCACCCGAATGCGCTCCGCACCCTCAAGGAGGAATTCACTCAAGTGGACTCCGACGGGAATCCAACGGAGGCCAAACATATAGTCAAGGGGTACTCGGTTCAGCTCGGGTGCATTCTCCGGAGCACCGTCTCGATCAACATTGAGAACCTTAGGCATAAGGACCGAGGGAATTTGCGCAGCCTCCTCTTCACGAAGCTGCACGAACGATACAAGTTCCCTGCCGAATTTGAAAACACACGCCTCTCAAGGAATAAAGTGAACAGTGTCGCCCTCACGAAGATGAGCACGGCCCTGTCTACTTGGAGAAGGGCGGTGAAGAGAATGATTGATAAAGGTGATAGTTATGAGAAGATCAAGGTGAAATATCCTTTGATGAGCGAAGATGACTACAAGGAGTTCAAGATAAAGTGTGAGAGCAGTGCAACCACCGAATCAAGTCAGTGGGGGAAAGAAATGCGGGAGTTGAACTTAGGGGAACACAAACTCGGTCCCGGCGGTTATAGAGTGGCGGAGCCTACATGGGACAAGGAGGACGCGGAGCGTGCCGAGCAAGGCCTACCGCCCCGCTTCGAGAAATACAGCGGTAACAAGCAGACCAGGAACTATGTCAGGGCCCGGTACAAGGAGGACCCGATAACAAAGGAGCTTACCACGGATCCGAAGACCAGGGGGCTTGAGCTTGTTCTGGTAAGGAATACACCCCCGCGTAATTAGCTCCATATGGTTGCACTCTAACTAATCCCCAATATTTCTAAATGGTTCACGTTCCTTTCGCAGGAAACTGAAAGCAGTAGCGCGGGGTCGTCTCAGAGCTCCCCTTTCGACAGCCCTTTAAATAGGGGGTTGAACATAATGAAAAGCAAGGATAAGCTCACTAAGCCGACGTCAGCTTGTCGTGTGGCCGGCAAAGGCTTGTCCACAAAATGGGGGTCATACTATACCGCTGGTGTGGGGAAGGAGAAAAAGGCCATCTCGGAAAGCCAGACGCGCGAGGTTGAAGCACTCAAGGCACAAGTGGCGCGGATTCCAGAGCTTGTCCAAGAGCAAGTGGAACAACAACTGGGAACGAAGCTCAACGCCATGGTGCCTATGTTGATTCATGGGCTGACGACATGGATTGCGGGCGGCCAATAGGGGCCTCCCCCGATTCCCAGCTTCACGGCCAGCAACTCGCACAACGCGCAGGCGGCGCCATTGGTGTCTCCGGCAGCGCCATTGGTGTCTCCGGCGGAGGCGGTATTCGTGTCTCCGGTGCCGGCACAGGCATTGGAGCTTAATGCACCCGGGTGTACGCCTGCCAGCACCTCGCCAGCAAGCTCCCCCTCCGTCAGTTGCATGCCCGCCGTTGGCGGTGCCTCGACATTAGCCGAGCTCGACGGCATCACGGTAACTAAGCCTCTCGGCCGATGACTTCATCTCCTTGCCTTTGACTAGGCATCCCTGACGCCCTGTACATGTTTTCGCAGGGCACCGCCGACGTTCCTTGCACTCTTCTGCACTTCGTGGGCGCCGAGTTGGTCGATGTCGCCAAGGGCAGAATCGTTCAACCAGGCAACCACATGTTCCACGGTAATCCGATGCCACCCACAGTGTATAGGGTTGAAGTGGTTCGGGTGCTGCCAGGCTGCGACGAGCTGTTACCTCCGGTTCGACCCGCTGGGGCCGACGAAGAAGACGAGATGACCCTCAGCGCCTGCGTAAACTGGCCGCTTCTTTGGCCGAAGAGCCAGATTCGTTCGGGGGCGGGGGACACCACCCCACAGACAAGACCACCAGTCGTGCCGATGCCAAGCCATGGCAAGAACGCCGCAACGCTACCGGACCTGCCGGACATCCCTATGTCGGACATCCATATGGCACAGGATCCGGACAGCCCTATGGCACAGGATCCGGACGACGACGACAACGACGACGGTACATTTACCAAAGTCGATAAGTACTTTGCCGAACATGGGTACGCTGAAGAGTTCTGCGGGCCTCTTTCTCAAGAACCCAACCAAGACAACCGCAATCTAGCTGGTACGGCGGCGAAATCCAATTGCAATAGGCGTCGTCTACCGTTCAGTTCTCAGGAGACGCCTCCAGCTCCCACCTTCACCGAGCCTCAGATAGCTGAGGTGCGAAATATTATCAGCCCCAACACGCTCAAGAAAGCAGTCTGTGAGCAGAACTCGGTCCCATTACAGGAGATCAAGAAGAAGGGACGGAAACGAAAGACTAACAAGAGCGCCGGTGCGAGCCAGCCGGCACCGAGTTCGATCCGTGCTCAGGACGGGCCACCTTCACCTAAGGATATCTCGAGGAGGGTGCATGTGGCGGGTAGGCGATGCTACCGCCAAATATGCTGAATGCTGCAACCGGTGCTATGCGGAGTCTGCACGACAGTGTTCTTTCTTTGGAGAAGCGGCGTCTGAGAAAGAATGATGTGGCATACCCGGTTTTCGTGGCCAAGGTGCCAGAGGGCAAGGGCTTTGTGGATGGCGACATCGGGGGTACGATCGTCCTGCGGTTTGATGACATCTTTGCTATGTTTAACCTTCATCCGTTGCACTACACCTTCGTTCAGCTGTTTTCGCTGAGTATGGAGATGCGGATCATTAGAGACAAGACCCCGGAAATCGTGATAGTCGACCCCTTCTACATGCGTGCCAAGCACTTGAATAGCACTAGGGACCGCCAAGTTGCGAGTTCACACCTCGAAGGCGTCATTCTGGCAAACCCAGATAAGGATAACTTCCTTGTGCCTTACTTTCCCGAGTAAGTCATCCCTTAACCGCCCCATAACATATGATTTCTTAGATTTTGATCGTTCTTTTTTTTCTAACATTCCGTGTTCTATGCAGTGACACACATTGCACACTCATCCTCTTAAGCCCGAAGTATTCCATGGCCACGTATTTCGACCCGAACCGTAACTCCAAGATAGACTACACAAATGTCAAGAAAGTTCTTGATGATGTTCTCCCCGGCTACGCCAAATCTGGAGGCACCTTCACCAGGGCAGTTTGTAAGTACGGCAAGCACATGTTCTCACACAATATGAAGTTCTGCTGTGTCAAGCAGCCGCCTAGCGGTCAGAAGGATGCCTACTACGCCCTCCATCACATGCGGGCGATCGTAAGGGACCATCATCAACTTCTGCTACCAGATAATCTCAAAGATTGGGCCGCGAGCTTGTCGGCAGTCCAGGACGCGGACCTCAGACAAGAATTCTTTCGCATCCAGTCGAAGTTTGCGGACATCATCCATCAAGATGTCCTTCATACCTCGGGGCAGTTCTTCGTCAGATATCAACCCTCCAACAGTGAGATAGATGAAACGCTACAAATGCAGGGTGACAACGACCGCGATTTCATGACCATCACGACAGACAGCGGCTTCATCCACGCTCCTGTCCGATGAGTCGAGTCGAAAGTAGTGATGTGTAGTTCTGAAACATTGATTAGCTCATGTTGTAATTAAACTTTAATGAATTTGTATGTCTCTTTGGTTTGGACAGTCATTCAACTTAGATGTAATCGATGCTATTTATTAGTAGGACCATGAATCGTGCTATTAATGTCTTGCTTTTCTCTTTCGATCCTTTTGTTGCATACTTACATATTGCTTATGTATTGTCTGTTGTTTGGCTTGTGCATAGAGATGTCGTCGTATGTCGTGTACAAGGGTAAGGTTCCCGGAGTCTACGACGACTGGGAGGAGTGTCGGAGACAGGTTCACCGTTTTAGCGGTAACAGTTACAAAGGGTACACCACTAGGGTGGAGGCCGAATCTAGATATGCCCGCTATCTAGCGGGAGAGAGGAGGGAGTGTTGGAGGAACCGGATGAGGACCAGTTTGATCGCGATGATGCTCATCGTGATGACCACAACTCTCTTTTATGTGATGGTAGTTTAGATGATCGATATCGACTTGTAATGTGAAGACAAACTCGATACTTGCGGTCTTGAGACTTGTAATGTTTTATCTTTGTTCGGTCTTTTGAATTCGGAGACTAATATGATGAATTGTATTCGGAGACTAATCTTCTATTGTATTCGATGAATCTGATGTTGCTGTGTGCTGCTGTCTATATTCTGTCCAACAATATATTTTGTAACCTATGCAAAAATCAGAAAAGCAAAAAACACCAAATATCCATACTAATGGCGCATCAAGGCAAAATGCGCCATTAGTATGCCAAAGGATACTGATGGCGCATCGAGGCAGAGTGCGCCATTAGTGTGACAAAGCACATGGTTACATATGGCCCCCCGGGAGGCATACTAATGGCGCATGGAGTTACATACTAATGGCGCACTGCCAGGTGCGCCATTAGTATACCAGATACTAATGGCGCACCAGTGGTGCGCCATTAGTAAAAAATTCTAATGGCGTGCTACTAATGGCGCACCGGTAGTGCGCCATTAGTAGGCAAAACCGGTGCGCCATTAGTAGGCCTTTTCCTAGTAGTGGAAGGTGCTACAGCCGTGAGAAGGAAGGCAAGCCAGAGCTCCAGGTTACGGACGACCGGCCGAGCCCGGACGACCGGACACTCCCAGGCTCTGGACGACCGAGCCCCTATGGACATCCGTGTCAGCAACCACAGAACAGAAATTGCGGCAATCCGAAGGCTTCCGGACGACCGTGCGCCTGTCAACAGAACCGAATCTATGGTCATCTGAAGAACCCCGGACGTCCGGGACCCCGTGAACCTCCGAATGACCGGCGCCCCACGGACGTCCGGACCCTGGCTGCGTCCAGCTGCTGGCTGAGTCCCATGTATCCCTTCACTTCGCCCCTCTTTTGCACTAAGACTATATATAGACCACTCTCACCTCCTAGATAGGGTTAGCATTGTGATAGCTCATGTGAGATAGAGCATTGCTCATCCGTACCGGATCTACTGCACATGAGGGACCGTGCCTCTTCGGAGAAGATCCATTTGGATTCAAGGCCTCCATCCGGAGAAGACAATCAAGACCTCCTCACGGAGAAGAACGGTTACTCTTGTATCTTCCTTTGTTGGCTTTGGATCTCGTGATACTTGGTGCTTTCGGTGATCTAGCCCCTGTGTGATCAATCACTTGTCGGTTGAGTGTCTCTCTCATTTTCTCCGTGATTTCCCTTGTGTTCTTCCACGCGTTCTTCGTGTTTCCTCGTAGGAACCACTCCAAACGTGAAAGATCGGCCCCTAGGGTTCCGCCCTACATCATCTTGGTATCATGAGCCATGTTGATCATGTTTTTGGAGCCCCTACCATGTGTTTTCTAGCTTGATTTTGTTGTTTTCTTCCTAAATCCGAAAATTCCCCACCAAAAATAGCCCCAAAATTATTATTTTGTGATTTGCTGGTGAGTTGAAATTTTGTTGGATTTGGTCCGTGGATTTGTGTTGCCACGTGTGGATCTAGCTTTCCCCACCCTCCCCACCCTTTTCAATCCACTAATCTGCTCGATTTCGACCTCAGCACCTCCCTCAAACCCGAAATCGTGCAGTTCATCCCGTGGCTGATTTTCGCCCACGACACGGACGACCGGACCCAGCCGGACGTCTGATGACCTCCGGACGACCGTGACCACCCGGACGTCCGGGCAACTCTGACGAAACTGAATTTTGTTCAGTTCAACCACCACCACATCCCCACCTTCCACCACATCTTCCAAACCCACATACACCACCATCATCCCCAATACCTCCTATGACGATTTTGACACGATTTGGCCTTTGAGATTTTGACTTGTGGCTCCCGTGTCCTACTGTGTTTCGGCTATATAGGTACGGTTCGACATCATCATCGCAGCGGCTCATCTTCGCAAGGGTATCATCATCGCCAAGGACGGTAACCTCGTCGACATCTTTGTCATTCCTTGCAATTTCATTGATACCCACATGGCCTTACTTTTGCGTAGCTTACCCATCGAGACTGGACATTGAGTATTGCCGGCAATGTGACTTGTGCACATTAGTGTTCATACTCCATAGCATACATACCATACCATAGTGGTGCATATCTTGGCATCAACTTGTGTGTCACAAAGTTGTCATCGCATACACAATTGCTATCTTGGTTCGTGAAGTTTTGCATGAGAAAAGAGCTCAAAAGTGAAAGATCCACCCAAGCTTTTAAGCAAAGAGGAAAGATAAGCAAAGAGCTTATGAGCAAGAACCATAGCATCATACTACATTAAGATTGTCATACTCGATCATCTTGGATCATAGCACTGAAATACCTTACATATAGCATACTTGGGATAGAGGTTGTTGCATTTTTGCCTAGTAGGTTGTGCACAAGTTCCGTATCCGCCTATTGTGCAATCGTGCTAGCATCTGTCGTGTATTGTGCAACAAGAGCATTTTCGTGGATTCCACATTTTGGCTCACTTTTGGTTTGCACAATCCCATTTGTCTATTTGCGTGTGTGTTTCCGTGTACCCCTATTTGCTTGGTCTACTTGTTGCATTTGCAAATTTGTGAATCTTTTCCAGCATTATTGAAGCTCACTTACAATTGCATCAAATTTTGTACCACCATCCTAACCAAGCTCCACCATAAGATTTTCTTTGTGTAGGTGTGAGAACCGACAAGGATTGGTACCAATAGTGCTATTTCATTGTCCGCATTTGAGTGAACTTGGTTCATCGTCAACATCGGTCAAGGTACATTGGTATAAGTTCTTCTCTTTCTACCACTCACATTTTTCTTGGAATGATGGATAGGCCGAGTACTTCTGCCAACCCACTCTTCATCGAGCAAGACGACGACATGTCATCATACGTCACCAAGAGCCACCTCTTTGGTGCACAATGAGCGTTGCATCAAGAGCAACAAGCTATGAACGAACGCATCGACAACCTCGCCACCGAATTGCGACTCTCCGAGCAACGTACCGAGGACTACTTCGACAACAAGCTCAACATGCACAAGCAAGAGAACGATGCAAGGATGGACAAGATCTGTGCTTTGTTGGTGAACCGACCTCCTTCTACATCATCATACTCAAGACGGAGCCACTCAAGTCGACACTCCGACGATTCCTTCTCCGGCTCTAGTACACCGTCATTGAACACTCTTCGACGAGCTGCGTGTCAAGACCGTCATGCATCTCACAATCCACTACACCACAAGCATTCACAAGAGCAAGTCGATGAGCAAGTACCTCGTCCTCAACCACACCAAGTCTCTTTTGCTCAAGCTCGAGAACGACAACGACAACGGCGCCAGGAGGAAGAACGAGCGCATCTCCATCAAGAGGAACAAGACGTCGAGGCTCAACGTCTTCAACAACAACAACGTGAAGCGCAAGCTCTTGAGGCGCAACGTGCCCTTCAAGAATCAAGTCAAGCCATCGCAAACCGCAATCGCGAATGGCGCAATCAAGAGGAAGCCCTTCGAGAAGAAATACAAGAGAGGAACTACCAACCGCGAGTGCAACGTCAAGTTCCTCAAGCTCCTCCACAAGCTCATCAAGCTCCACCTCAACCTCAAGTTCAACAAGAGCAAGTTGATCATGGACTTCCTCCGTGCCAAGAGCAACATGAGGATGATTACCCTCCATCTCAAGGGTGTCATCATCACCATCGCCAACAACACAATGAAGAGCAACGGTACGGCAAACTCAAATTCACAATGCCCAAGTTCAATGGAAGCAATGATCCCGAAGAGTACCTATCATGGGCATTGAAGGTCGACAAAATCTTTCGTTTGCACAACTATGAGGAAGAGAAGAAGATCGCTATGGCATCACTTGAGTTCCAAGACTATGTGCTCATATGGTGGGAACAAGTCCTTGAGCGCCGAGAAGCAAGAGGTGAACCATCTATCACCACTTGGGCTCAAATGAAGGATGTCATGCGAGCACGTTTTGTGCCCACATACTACAACCGCGATCTCTTCAAGAAGCTCCAACTCCTCAAGCAAGGAACAAAGAGTGTTGAAGAATACTACAAGGAAATGGAGATAGCCATGATTCGAGCCAATGTCACGGAAGATGAGGAGAAAACAATGGCACGTTTCTTGAATGGACTCAATCATCCAATCAAGAAGATCACCGACTTCCAACCCTACTCCAACCTCATTGAGCTCGTGCATCAAGCTACAAAGGCGGAACATCAAGTGCAAGATGACTTCAAGTACGCCAAGTACTCGTCCAAGACCTATGGCTTCTCAACAACCAAGCTTCAACAACTCCTCCAACCTCTACATAAACCAAGCCTTCTCCAAGCAACAACGACAAACCAAGTTACAATAAAACTTTGTCAAGTTCAAGTCATCTTCCTCCTACTACAAGCAACTTCAAGCCGCATGCTTCATCATCTACTCCGACCGATGAGACCGTCAAGACAAGCTCCTTCAAGTGTTTCACTTGCGGCGGCCGAGGCCACAAGTCATATGAATGCACAAACAAGCGCACCATGATCCTCAACGACGATGGCACCTATGACTCTATGAGTGATGAGGAGATGGAAGCACTTGAGCAAGTGGCAATGCACCGGCGCGTGAACGAGGATGAAGATGATCAAGTCTTTTGTGATGAGGATTTGAGCCCCGCTCTCAATGTCTCCAAGGTCTTGACTCTTCAACATCAACAAGAAGAAGACCAAAGATGCCACATCTTCCACACAAAGGTCGGCATCAATGGACGGTCCATCAAGGTCATCATCGATGGAGGTAGTTGTCACAACTTGGCAAGTGAAGAACTATGCTCCAAACTTCAATTGGTCAAGATGAAGCACCCGCACCCCTACAAGGTTCAATGGCTAAGTGACTCCGGCACTATATGAGTTGAGCATACGGTCCAAGTCTCCTTCAAAATTGGTGCATATGAAGACACTTTGGAGTGTGATGTCGTCCCAATGTCCATTTGCCACCTCCTTCTTGGTCGACCATGGCAATTCGACCGTGGTGTCATCCACAATGGGCGTACCACACTATAGCTTCAAGATGAAAGGGAAGGAGTATGTGCTACGACCTATGTCTCCTAGTCAAGTGATAGCCGACAAGCAAGCCACCCATCGTGGAGAGAAGAGTGAGAAAGTGATCCACCAAAAAGTGAGTGAGAGACACAAGCAAAACTTTAGCGCCCCTTCGCCTAGAGAGAAAAACCTAGTCCTATTTGCCACAAAAAGTGAGATGAGAGAAGTGTGTGAGAACCCATCGAGTGTTATGCACTTTGTCCTTGTGTGCAAGGATGGGGAACCAAAAACTAACACCTCTCATGAGCTACCTTTAGTGTTTCAATCTCTTTTGCAGGAATTCCAAGATGTTTTCCCTGATGAGCTACCTTTGGGTCTACCTCCTCTACGACGCATTGAGCATCGAATCGACCTCATCCCCGGAGTGCCACTCCCAAACAAAGCTCCATACCGTGTCAACCCCGAAGAAACTAAGGAGATCCAACAGCAAGTACAACAACTAATCGACAATGGTCATGTACGTGAAAGCCTAAGCCCTTGTGTCATTCCGGTTATACTTGTCCCTAAGCAAGATGGAAGTTATCGCATGTGTTCTGATTATAGACCCATCAATGCTATTACCGTTTGTTATAAGCATCCCATTCCTCGCTTAGATGATATGCTTGATGAACTTAGCGGTGCCTCCTTTTTCTCAAAAATTGATCTTAAAAGTGGCTATTATCAAATCCGCATACAAGAGGGTGATGAATGGAAAACTGCTTTCAAAACCAAATTTGGCTTGTACGAGTGGTTGGTTATGCCTATGGGTTTATCGGAAGCTTCTGGTACTTTCATGCGTCTTATGCATTTTGTGCTTCGACCTTATATTGGAGTCTTTGTTGTGGTTTACTTTGATGATATTCTTTTTTTAGCAAATCCATGAAAGAACATCTTAATCATGTTAGGGCTGTTTTGCAAACCCTTCGCAAGG
The DNA here is from genome assembly GCF_002162155.2 of Triticum dicoccoides. Taxonomy (NCBI): domain Eukaryota; kingdom Viridiplantae; phylum Streptophyta; class Magnoliopsida; order Poales; family Poaceae; genus Triticum; species Triticum dicoccoides. The sequence continues at coordinate 264,034,436 of NC_041389.1, forward strand.
AACTTCTTTATGCCAACTTAAAAAAATGCACGTTTGGTGTTGACAAACTTGTTTTCTTGGGTTTTGTTGTCTCTTCCAAAGGTGTCCATGTTGATGAATCTAAAATTGAAGCTATTAAAACTTGGCCCCAGCCCACCAATTTGCAACAAGTGCGTAGCTTTCTTGGTCTTGCGGGTTTTTATCGTCGCTTTGTGAAAGACTTTAGCACTATTGCCACTCCTTTGCATGCCTTGAGTAAGAAGAATGCTCCTTTTGTTTGGGGATCTTTGCAATCCACCGCTTTTGATGAGCTCAAATCTTTGCTTACTCATGCTCCGATTCTTGCTTTACCCAACTTTGAAAAAACTTTTGAGGTTCATTGTGATGCAGGTGGTACCGGAATTGGCGGAGTTTTGATGCAAGAAAAACGAGCCATTGCATATTTTAGTGAAAAACTCTCTGGTGCTCAACTTAACTATCCCATCTATGATAAAGAATTGTATGCTTTAGTGCGTGTGCTACATGTTTAGGAACATTATCTTAGACCTCATGAGTTTGTCATCCATATCGATCATGAAACGCTTAAGTACTTAAAAGGTCAAACTAAGTTGAACAAGCGTGATGCCAAATGGAGTGAATTTATTGAATCTTTCCCCTGTGTGATCAAGTACATTAAGGGTAAGGAAAATGTAGTTGTGGATGCACTTTCACGCATATGCACACTTGTCACTAAACTTGAGTTGAATGTTATTGGCTTTGAGCACATAAAAGACTTGTATGCTAATGATCCATCTTTTGCTACTCCTTATGCTAAATGTTTAACGCATACATCTTGGGAACGATATTACATCAAGGATGGTTATCTTATGAGAACTAACAAACTATGCATTCCCGAGTCTTCTCTTCGTTTGCTCCTTTTGCAAGAGGCTCATGGAGGTGGACTCATGGGACATTTTGGACACGACAAGACATTCGCCACGCTTTCCAATAACTACTTTTGGCCCAAGATGTTCCGCGACGTCTCACGCTTCACCAACTGATGCTCTACATGTCGCAAAGCTAAGTCTAAAGCTCAATCACATGGTCTTTACATGCCTCTTCCTATTCCTTATCAACCTTGGGAAGACATTAGCATGGATTTTGTACTTGGTTTGCCTAGAACTCAAAATGGAAAGGATTCCGTGTTTGTTGTTGTCGACCGATTTTCTAAAATGGCACATTTCATTCCTTGCAACAAGATAGATGATGCTTCACACGTTGCAAATCTTTTTTGTAGGGAAATATTGCGCCTCCATGGAGTTCCAAAGACAATCATCTCTGACCGATACGTCAAGTTCTTGAGTTACTTTTGGAAGACGTTATGCGCCAAGCTAGGAATCAAGCTCTTGTTCTCATCCACATACCATCCTCAAACCGACGGCCAAACAAAGGTGACGAATCGGACACTCTCCACTCTACTTTGCGTGTTGATCAAGAAGAACATCAAGGAGTGGGAGGCATGTCTACCCATCGCTGTGTCACACCCAATATGCGATACTATCCTAAAGAGACTCGAAGGTCCCACCAAGGATAGAACCACATATTGAAATGCTTTTGCAAGGTGGATATCATTACATCAACATTACATAAATAGATGGGGATACATACAAGAGGCATACAAAGCCACATGAATACAACATCACAATACATAAGAGCAACATCCGACTACGGACGAACCACAAACAGGAACTCAAACGACATCCACCCTGCTAGCCCAGGCTGCCGACCTGGAACCTATCCCCTGATCGAAGAAGAAGCAGAAGAAGAACTCCAAGACAAGCAAACATCGCTCTCGCGTCAAGATCATCGCATAAACCTGTACCTGCAACTGTTGTTGTAGTAATCTGTGAGCCACGAGGACTCAGCAATCCCATTACCATGGGTATCAAGACTAGCAAAGCTTAAAGGGAACGGAAGTGGTAAAGTGGTGAGGTTGCAGCAGCGACTAAGCATATATGGTGGCTAACATACGCAAATAAGAGCGAGAAGAGAGAAAATGGAACGGTCGTGAAGCTAGCAATGATCAAGAAGTGATCTTGAACTCCTACTTACGTCAAACATAACCCAAAACCGTGTTCACTTCCCGGACTCCGCCGAGAAGAGACCATCACGGCTACACACGTGGTTGATGCATTTTAATTCGAATCAGGTGTCAAGTTATCTACAACCGGACATTAACAAATTCCCATCTGCCACATAACCGCAGGCACGGCTTTTGAAAGTTTATACCCTGCAGGGGTGTCCCAACTTAGCCCATGATAAGCTCTCACGATCAATGAAGGATATACCTTCTCCCAGGAAGACCCGATCAGACTCGGAATCCCGGTTTACAAGACATTTTGACAATGGTAAAACAAGACCAGCAAAGCCGCCCGATGTGCCGACAAATCCTGATAGGAGTTGCACGTACCTCGTTCTCAGGGCACACCGGATAAGTCAAACTACGAGTAAAACCAGACCTCGAGTTTCCTCGAGGGGGCCCCGCAAGCTGCTCGGTTCGGACCAACACTTAGAGAAGCACTGGCCCGGGGGGGCTAAAATAAAGATGACCCTTGGGCTCCGGAAACCCAAGGGAAAAGGGCTAGGTGAGGCAAATGGTAAAACCAAGGTTGGGCCTTGCTGGAGGAGTTTTATTCAAAGCGAACTGTCAAGGGGGTCCCATAAATCACACAACCACATAAGAAACGCAAAATCCGGGAACATAACACCGGTATAACGGAAAATAGGGCGGCAAGAGTGGAACAAAACACCAGGCATAAGGCCGAGTCTTCCACCCTTTACCAAGTATATAGATGCATTAATTAAATAAGAGATATTGTAATATCCCAACATAATCATATCCATCATGGAGCAATCTTCAACTTCACCTGCAACTAACAACGCTATAAGAGGGGCTGAGCAAAGCAGTAACATAGCCAAGCAACGGTTTGCTAGGAAGGTTGAAAAGGTTAGAGGCTGACATGGCAATTATGGGAGGCTTGAAGAGCAAATGATAGGTAGCGCAGCAAAGCGATAGAACGAAGCAACTAGCATAGCAATGATAGTAGTGAGATCCAGGGTAGCGGTCATATTGCCTGAAATCCCGCAAGAAAGAAGAACGATTCTATGAAGAATACGAACGGATGAAGCCGAACCAAGCGTAGACGAACGAATCCTCACGATCGCAACGAAATAGAAACTATCGACAAGAAGCACACAACATGGTAAACACACCAAACATAGACAAGACATGATGCACAACAAGCATGATGCATGACAAATCTACATGAAGCTACTCATGGCAAGAGATGATGCATACAAGAACAACACATCAAGACAAGTTTAAATGAGGCCGGAAGCAACATATAACAATTCCGGTAAGTCCTCATATGCAAATTTCGAAATTGGTCCAGATCTGAATAAACCTTATGTTCAAGTTGTTAAACAGTAAGTTAAGATGCACCCAGATGATCTACACGAGATTCTAGTCAAGTTACATATAAAGTTCATTTAGTTCGGAGTTACGGCTTAGAAGATATGAGCAAAACAAGTTAAACATGGCATTGATGCAAAATGAATACAAACATCAAGCAAACACATTCAAAACAAGGATGCAACATGATAATATGAAACTACATGCAATTCTAAGCAAGTTTCATATAGAGCACACTCAAAACGGAGCAACGGTTCAACACATACACTGTCATAACAACAATCTGTCCATAACAGCAACTAGGAATCTTGCAAGCATCAAAAGAACAAGCTACAACACCCCAACATGAGAACAAAAGGCATGGACATGATGTACAGGTAAAGCATAACAAAACATGAAAACTGAGCTATCTCCAGAAATCACTAGAACATGCTCCAAAACACATGGCAAGATTCCAAATAATAACAGTTTCAGACTTAGCAGAAATAACATCAGGTTGCAATGTTTAGAGCTATCAAACAACATGTTACAGGAAATTAACATGGCAAACAAAGGCATGGCATGAATCTACTAATTTCATAGAACAAAAGTCCCTTACTGACCAGGAGCCAAAAAGTATCAGAAGATATGATGGCACCCATGTAAACATAGCAAATTATATGACAGATTCATACATGGCAAGAACAACGATAAGTAGGCATGTTGATGAGCTTGTACGACTCACCACAGAAAAATACATGGCATTACAAGGTGACCAACAGTAAGAAGACATGCTTATGAAGCTAAGCATGGCAAGGAAAAGTTCATAGGATGCATGGATCACTAGCAAAACACATGGCACAAACTGAACTTAATGTTAACAGGCTGACAGCAACATTATTTAGCAATTTGAGAGCAAGATATGAACAAGCTACAGCAGGCTGTAAATGCAACCAGGGGCATGGATGGATAGATAATGACATGTATAACAAAACATCCTTAGTGAACATCTCCAGATTATGCATAGATTGACTTGTAGCAGCAGGTTTACATGGCAACAAAATGTAACAGAATCAGCCTAGCAAAACAGTAACAGCAAGTACCCTACTTAACAAGCTCGATGCACTCACTACAAAACTCCCAAAAATACATATATGGCACCAATGTAAAGATGGAATGATGTAGTACAAAACACATGTAGAGCTCATGCTCATAGGAGGCACACATTAAACATGGCAAAAATGACAAATGAGCATGTTCTGTTAACAGACAGCAGACAACATTATATAGCACTCTTGCAACAGATATTTGGGCATCAAGATGGACTCAAACAAGCATGGCACAATGGAATGAAATGTAGAGTATCTCACAGTGAACATTTTGATACATAGCACGCACAAAACGGAGCAGCATGCAAAGAGTTATGTCATGTCAAACAGGGCACCAGAATGCTGAAAATCTCAGGGACTTAGGAATTTTCGGGGTCAACCTCGGGCTTGCGCGGAAAACGATGCGGTGGCGGATCTAGCCGGAGTTTGCCGTAGGTGTGGCCGGAGAGGAGGGAGACGGCAACGGAGCTCGGGGAAGCACGAGGACGGGCGGCGGCGCACGGATCCGGGCCGGATCTCGCCGGATCCGGCCGGATCCCGGCGAGGGAGGGCGCGGGGGCACGGAGGCGAGCTCGCCGGAGCTCGCGGACGGCGATGTGCGGGCGGCTCCGGAGGGCCGAGGCGACGCTGGGCAGGGAGGCTACGCACGGGGCGCGGGGACCCGGGCTGCGGAGGGAGGCGCCGCACGGGCCGGCGGGGCCCAGATGCGGCCCGGAGCGGGCCGGCTGTGGGCTCCCCGGGCCGCGGCAGAGGAGGCACGGGGAGGATGGCGGAGCGACATGTGGAGGCGGCGGATTGGGCGGGCAGCGGCGGCTGGACGTGTCCGGCGGTGCGGAGGGAGGAAGGAGCTAGGGTTAGGGGAATCATCCGCGAAAATTGAGGGGAAGGGCCTATTTATAGATTCTGGGAGCTAGGAGAGTCCAAATAAGGCACGGTTTTCGGCCACGCGATCGTGATCGAACGACCTATAGCATGGAGGGGGTTTGGATGGGTTATGGGCCACTTTGGAGGGGTGTTGGGCTGCAACACACACGAGGCCTTTTCGGTCCCTCGGTTAACCGTTGGAGTATCAAACGACCTCCAAATGGCACGAAACTTGACAGGCGGTCTACCGGTGCTATACCAAGGCCTCTTGGCAAACCACGGTCCATTCCGAGAATGTTTAACACCCGCACACCAAATGAGGTCTGAGAGGGGCGACGGGGCACGAGCGAGAGGTCTGGACTCCGAACGGACAACGGAGAGAACCGGGAGAACCCGAACGAATGCAAGTTTTGAAAAACATGCGGATGAAATGCAGATGATGACATGGCAAAATGCAACATGCAAGCAAATGACATGGAAACTACGGCGAATAACTGGCAGACACCTGGCGCATCGAATCCGGGGCGTTACAGCTAAGTACGCCTACAACCGTGCAAGACATTCGACTACCGGCAAGTCCCCCTTCGAGGTCGTCTATGGCTTCAACCCGTTGTCCCCATTGGACATCCTACCTCTTCCTCTACAAGAGCGCACCAACATGGATGCGACTGCATGGGTGAGCTACATCAAGAAGATGCATGAGGATACAAGGCACACAATCGAGCGCCAAGTACAACGACTAGCGACCAAGCTCAATGTCAACAAGCAACCCATGATCTTCAACATTGGCAATCTCGTGTGGCTACACATTCGCAAGGACCACTTCCCCAACGAACACAAGTCCAAACTTCTACCTCGAGGCGATGGACCCTTCAAGGTGCTAGCACGCTACAACAACAACGCCTACAAGATCGACCTCCCACGAGACAAGTACAACGTGAGCGACATCTTTAACGTCACGGACCTCGTGCCTTACCATGGTGATGAAAATTTTGATCTGAGGTCGGATCTTTCCCAAGGGGGGAAGATGATGCGGAGCATCCCTCGCTCATCCCCATGGACGTACATACATCTCCCTCAACTCCACTTGGACCCATGACAAGAGCTCGAGCAAAGGCTATTGAAGATAAGGTGAACTCGCTCCTCTCCGAACTCCCTCTCTCTCTACTCACGAGACATGGCTACTACCTCATACGGAGACTCTGTGCGTGATCAGGTACTTGGAGGAGAGCCACGGGACGGCTACATCCAATGGCCAAGGTGGTGAGGACACCAAGTGTGAAGATCAAGAGGAAGGACTGCTTTGGAAGCTACAAGACCCGGACGACCGGCCAGGCACGGACGTCCGACCCCTGGAAGGTGCTACAGCTGAGAGAAAGAAGGCAGGCCAGAGCTCCAGGTTACGGACGACCGGCCGAGCACGGACGACCGGACACTCCCAGGCTCCGGATGATCGAGCCCCTACTGACGTCCGTGCCAGCGACCACAGAACAGAAATTACGACAATCCTAAGGCTTCCGGACGACCGTGCGCCTGTCAACAGAACCAAATCTACGGTCATCCGAAGAACCCCGGACGTCCGAGACCCCGCGAACCTCTGGACAACCAGCGCCCCACGGACGTCCGGACACTGGTTGCGTCCAGCTGCGGGCTGAGTCCCATGTACCCCTTCACTTCGCCCCTCTTTTGCACTAAGACTATATATAGACCACTCCCACCTCCTAGATAGGGTTAGCATTGTGATAGCTCATGTGAGATAGAGCATTGCTCATCCGTACCGGATCTACTCCATGTGAGGGACCGTGCCTCTTCGGAGAAGATCCATTCGGATTCAAGGCCTCCATCTAGAGAAGACAATCAAGACCTCCTCACGGAGAAGAACGGTTACTCTTGTATCTTCCTTTGTTTACTTTGGATCTCGTGATACTTGGTGCTTTCGGTGATCTAGCCCTTGTGTGATCAATCACTTGTCAGTTTAGTGTCTCTCTCGTTTTCCCCCGTGATTTCCCTTGTGTTCTTCCGCGTGTTCTTCATGTTTCCCCGTAGGAACCACTCCAAACATGAAACATCGGCCCCTAGGGTTCCGCCCTACGTCACACGGGATCTATTATTACGGAACGAGTAAAGAGACTTGCCGGTAAGGAGATTGAACTAGGTATGGAGACACCGATGATCGAATCTCGGGCAAGTAACATGCCGGTAGACAAAGGGAACTGCATACGGAATTAGTTGAATCCTTGACATCGAGGTTCCAACGATAAGATCTTCGTAGAATATGTAGGAACCAATATGGGCATCAAGGTCCCGCTATTGGTTATTGACCGTAGAAGTGTCTTGGTCATGTCTGTGTAGTTCTCGAACCCGCAGGGTCTACACACTTAACGTTTTGTGACGATATAAGTATAGTTGAGTTGTTTTGATGGTTACCGAAGGTTGTTCGAAGTCCTAGATGAGATCTCGGACATGACGAGGAACTCCGAAATGGTCCGGAGGTGAAGATTAATATATTGGACAAAGGGTATCGGAGTCTGGAAGTGTTCCAGGGGCACTGCGTTATGGCCAGGATGACCGAAAGGGGTTTCATGGGGAGCGACAAGTGTTGGGGGCCCCATGGGACAAGGGGAGGAGGCACACTAGCCCACTAAGGGGTTGGCGCCCCTCTCACCCCATCTCACGTAACAGGAGAGGTGGGGCGCCCTCCCTAGGGAAGCCGTCCCCTTTGCCTTGGGGGGCAAGGCTCCTAAGGGGTGGGGGTCCGAAACCCATCTAGGGTTGCCCCATCTAGGCCGCCCCCCTCCCCCCAAGGGAAACCCTAAGGGCGCCACCCCTCCTCCCTTCCCCCTTATATAGAAAGGTAAAGAGAGGGCATCCGGACCCCTGTACGCCACAACGCTGCCCCTCCTCTCCCTCGTAGCCTTCTTCTTCTCCGTGAGGCTTGGCGAAGCCCTACAGAGATTACTCCACCACCACCGCCATCATGCCGTCGTGCTGCCGGAGGATTCAAGCTACTACTTCACCATCGCTTACTGGATCGAGGAGGTGAAGGCGTTATCAAGCCATATGTGTGTTAAACACGGAGGTGCTGTCCGTTCGCCACTTGGATCGGGAGGTTCGCGGGACGGATCATGATTGGATCGTGAAGATGTTCGACTACATCAACCGTGTTTCTTAACACTTCTGCTTAGCAATCGACAAGGATATGTATATGCAATCTCTCCTCTCGTAGATGTTCATCTCCTAGATTGATCTTGGTGAGTGTAGGAAATTTTTTGTTTCCCATGCAACGTTCCCCAACAATGGTATCATGAGCTAGGTCTATGCATAGATGACATCACGAGTAGAACACAAAGGAGTTTGTGGGCATTGATATTCAGATTTCTTCCTTCCTTGGTCATTTCTTTATTCGACGGTATTGTTGGATGAAGTGGCCCGGACCAACTTTACATGTCCACGTACATGAGACCAGTTCCATCGACTGTCATGTGACTTTGTTGCATAAAGATGGTTGGCGGGTGTCTGTCTCTCCCACCTTAGTTGAATTGGATTCGACAAAGGCGGTCCTTGTAGAAGGTTAAATTGCAACTTGCATATCACATTGTGGCTTTGCGTAGGTAAGAATCGTTCTTGCTAGATACCCATAGCAGCCGCGTAAAACATGCAACAACAATTAGAGGACATCTAACTTGTTTTTGCAGGGTATGTTGTGATATGATATGGCCAAAGACATGATCAAATATATTTGATGTATGACATGATCATGTTTGCAATAGTTTATATCGACTTGCATGTCGATGCATACGGCAACCGGCAGGAGCCATAGGGTTGTCTTTTATTATTGTATGACATGCATGTCAATCATTAAACCCTATGTAATGCTTTACTTTATCGCTAAGCGGTAGCAATAGTAGTAGAAGCATGGTTGGCGTGACAAACCCGATGGCGACACGATGATGGAGATCATGGTGTCATGCCGGTGACAATGGAGATCATGTCGGTGCTTTGGAGATGGAGATCAAAAGCACAAGTTGATGGCCATATCATGTCACTTATGATTTGCATGTGATATTAATCCTTTAATGCATCTTATTTTCCTTAGTACGACGGTAGCATTATAAGGTGATCCCTCACTAAAATTTCAAGATAAAATTGTGTTCTCCCCAAGTGTGCACCGTTGCGAAGGTTCGTCATTTCGAAGCACCACGTGATGATCGGGTGTGATAGACTCTACATTCGCATACAACGGGTGCAAGCCAGTTTTGCACATGTGGAACACTTGGGTTAAACTTGACGAGCCTAGCATGTACAGACATGGCCTCGGGACACAAGAGACAGAAAGGTCGAACACGAGTCATATAGTAGATATGATCAACATGGAGATGTTCACCATTGAAACCACCTCATCTCACGTGATGATCGGACTTGGGTTGGTGAATTTGGATCATGTTACACTCGGACAACTGGAGGGATGTTGATTTGAGTGGGAGTTCTTAAGTAATATGATTAATTGAACTCATTATCATGAACAATATTCTAAGTTGTCTTGGCAAATTATGTTGTAGATCAATAGCTCGCGTTGTAGCTCCCTGTTTTAATATGTTCCTAGAGAAAGACTAAGTTGAAAGATATTGTAAGCAATTATGTGGACTAGGGCCGTAGTCTGAGATTGTCCTCACTGCTGCACAGAAGGCTTATGTCCTTGATGCACTGCTCGGTGTGCCAACCCCTCTAGCATCGTCTGTGGATGTTGTGAACATCTGGCAGGCACGTTCTGATGACTACTTGATAGTTTAGTGCGCCATGCTTTACGGCTTAGAATCAGGGCTCCAAAGGCATTTTGAATGCCATGGAACATATGAGATGTTCCAAGCGTTGAAATTGGTATTCAGGCTCATGTCCGTGTTGAGAGGTATGAGACCTCTGACAAGTTCTTTGCCTACAATATGGAGGAGAATAGCTCAGCCAGTGAGCATGTGCTCAGAATGTCTGGGTGCTATAATCGCTTGAATCAAGTGGGAGTTAATCTTTCAGATAAGATAGTGATTGACAGAGTTCTCCAGTCACTGTCACCAAGCTACTAGAGCTTCATGATGAACTATAACATGTAAGGGATGGAGATGATCCCAGAGCTGTTTGCGGTGTTTAAGACCGGAAGGTAGAAATCAAGAAGGATCATCAAGTGTTGATGGTTAACAAGACCACTGGTTTCAAGAAGGGAAAGAAGGGAAACTTCATGAATGGCAAGCTAGTTACTGCTCTAGTGAAGAAACCCAAGGTTAAACCCAAACCTGAGACTAAGTGCTTCTATTGTAAGGGGGACGGTAACTGGTAGCGGAACTACCCCAATTGATAAGAAGGCTGGCAACTTCAGCAAAAGTATATTTTATATACATGTTATTGATGTGTACCTTACTAGTACTCATAGTAGCACCTGGGTATTAGATACGGGTTCAGTTGCTAATATTGGTAACTCGAAACAAAAGCTGCGGAATAAACAGAGACTAGCTAAGGGCGAGTGGTGATGTGTGTTGGAAGTGTTTCGAAGGTTGATGTGATCACCGTCGCACGCTCCCTCTACCTTCGTGATTAGTGTTGAACCTAGCTAAATGTTATTTGGTATCTACGTTGAGCATGAACATGATTAGATCGTGTTTATTGCAATACGGTTATTCATTTAAGTCAAAGAATAATGGTTATTCTGTTTACATGAATAATACCTTCTATGGTCATGCAACCAATGTGAGTGGTTTATTGAATCTCAATCTTAGTGATACACATGTTCATAACATTGATGCCAAAAGATGTAGAGTTCATAATGATAGTACCAATTTCTTGTGAAACTGCCGCTTAGGTCATATTGGTGTAAACCACATGAAGAAACTCCATGCTAATGGACTTTTGGAGTCACTTGATTTTGAATCACTTGGCACATGTGAACCATGCCTCATTGGCAAGATGACTAAAACTCCGTTTTTTGGCACAATGGAACGGACAAGTGACTTGTTGGAAATCATACATGCTGATGTGTGCGGTCCGATGAGTGTTGACGCGTGCGGTGGATATTGTTATTTCCTCACCTTCACCGATGATTTGAGTAGATATGGGTATATTTACATAATGAAGCATAGGTATGAAACATTTGAAAAGCTCAAGCAATTCCAGAGTGAAGTTGAGAATCATCGTAACAAGAAGATTAAATTCCTACAATTCGATCGAGGGGCATAATATCTGAGTTATGAGTTTGGCAATCACTTAAGAAAATATGGAATTGTTTCACAGTTTACGCCACCTGGAACACCACACTGTAATGGTGTGTCCGAACGTCGTAATTGTACCTTATTGAATATGGTGCGTTCTATGATGTCTCTTGCTGATCTACCACTATCGTTTTAGGGTTATGCATTAGATACAACTACATTCACTTTAAATAGGGCACCATCTAAGCCCGTGGAGATGACACCGTATGAACTGTGGTTTGGCAAGAGACCTAAGTTGTCATTTCTTAAGGTTTGGGGCTGTGATGCCTATGTCAAAAGGCTTCAGCTGGAAAAGCTTGAACCCAAAGCGGACAAATACGTCTTCATAGGATACCCAAAAGAGACGGTTGGGTATACCTTCTATCTCGGATCCAAAGGCAAAGTGTTTATCGCTAAGAACTGGTCCTTTCTTAAGAAAGAGTTTCTCTCGAAAGAATTGAGTGGGTGGAATATAGAACTTGATGAGGTTGTTGAACCTTTACTTCAACCGGAGATTAGCATAGCACAGAAAGATGTTTCTGTGGAACCTACGTCAGTTGAAGAGGAAGCTACTGAGGGAGTCCAGGATTAGGGGGTCCTCGGACAGCCGGACTATATGCTTATGCCGGACTGTTGGACTATGAAGATACAAGATTGAAGACCTCGTCCCGTGTCCGGGTGGGACTCTCCTTTGCATGGAAGGCAAGCTTGGCAATTCAGATGTGTAGATTTCCTTCTCTGTAACCGACTCTGTGTAACCCTATCCCCCTCCGGTGTCTATATAAACCGGAGGGTTTAGCCTGTAGGAGAAGAACAATCATAATCATAGGCTAGCTTCTAGGGTTAGCCTCTACGATCTCGTGGTAGATCAACTCTTGTAATACTCATATCATCAAGATCAATCAAGCAGGAAGTAGGGCATTACCTCCATAGAGAGGGCCCGAACCTGGGTAAACATTGTGTCCCCCGCCTCCTGTTACCATTAGCCTTAGACACATAGTTCGGGACCCCCTACCCGAGATTCGCCGGTTTTGACACTGACAGCTAATGATGATGATCATGAAGCTTTGGATCAAGTTACTATCGAACCTCGTAGGTCTACAAGGGTATGTACAACTCCTGAGTGGTACGGTAACCCTGTCTTAGAGGTCATGTTGTTGGACAAGGTGAACCTACGAGCTATGGAGAAGCGATGATGGGCCCGGATTCCAACAAATGGTAAGAGGCCATGAAATCTGAGATAGGATCCATGTATGAGAACCAAAGTATGGACTTTGATGGACTTGCCCCATGATCGGCAATCCATTGAGAATAAATGGATCTTTAAGAAGAAGACAGACGCTGATATTAATGCCACCATTTATGAAGCTCAACTTGTCGCAAACAAGTTTCCGACAAGTTCAAGGAGTTGACTATGATGAGACTTTCTCACTCATAGTGATGCTAAAGTTTGTTGGAATTATGTTAGCAGTTGTTGCATTTTCAATCATGAAATCTGGCAAATGGATGTCAAAACAAAGTTTCCTTGACGGCTTCCGTGAGGAAAGGTTGTATGTGATACAACCAGAAGGTTTTGTCAATCCTAAGGATGCTAAACGGTATGCAAGCTCCAGCGATCCTTCTATGGACTGGAGCAAGCATCTCGGAGTTGGAACACACACTTTGATGAGGTGATCAAAGCTTTTGGGTTTATACAAAGTTTGCAAGAAACTTGTATTTACAAACAAGTGAGTGGGAGCACTACAATATTTTTGAAAGTATATGTGGATGACATATTGTTGATCGAAAATGATGTAGAATTTCTGGAAAGCATAAAGGGTTGTTTGAAAGGAGTTTTCCAAAGGAAGACCTAGGTAAAGCTGCTTACATATTGGGCAACAAGATCTATAGAGATAGATCAAGACACCTGATAAGACATTCACAAGGCACATACCTTGACATGATTGTGAAGGAGTTCAAAATGGATCAGTTAAAGAAGGAGTTCTTGCCTGAGTTGTAAGGTGTGAAGTTGAGTAAGACTCAAAGCTCGACCACGGCAGAAGAAAGAAAAAGGACGAAGGTCGTCCCCTATGCCTCAGCCACAGGCTCTATATGGTATGCCATGATGTGTACCGCACCGGATGTGTGCCTTACCACATGTCTGGCAATCCGGGAGTGGATCACTGGATAGCGGTCAAAATTATCCTTAGAGGAATAAGGAAATGTTTCTCGGTTATGGAGATGATAAAGAGTTCGGCGTAAAGGGTTACGTCGATGCAAGCTTTAACACAAATCCAGATGACTCTGAGGAGCAAACCGGATACGTATAGTGGGGAAGCCATTTGGAATAGCTCCAAGTAGAGCGTGGTAGCAGCATCTACAATATGACATAGCGATTTGCGAAGTACACATGGATCTGAATGTTGCAGACCCGTTGACTAAAACCTCTCTCACAAGCATAACATGATCTAACCCCAGAACTCATTGGGTGTTAATCACATGGTGATGTGAACTAGATTATTGACTCTAGTGTAAGTGGGAGACTGTTGAAAATATGCCCTAGAGGCAATAATAAATTGGTTTTTATCATATTTCCTTGTTCATGATAATCGTTTATTATCCATGTTAGAATTATATTGACCGGAAACTCAGATACATGTGTGGATACATAGACAACAACGTGTCCCTAGTGAGCCTCTACCGGACTAGCTCGTTGACCAAAGATGGCTATGTTTTCCGAGTCAAGGACATGAGTTGTCATTTGGTAACAGGATCACATCGTTAGGAGAATGACGTGATGGACAAGACCCAAACTATGAACGTAGCATATGATCGTGTCAAGTTTATTGCTATCGTTTTCTGCATGTCAAGTATATGTTCCTATGACCATGAGATCATGCAACTCACTGCCGCAGGAGGAGTACCTTGTGTGTACAAACGTCGCAACGTAACTGGGTGACTATAAAGGTGCTCTACAGGTATCTACGAGGGTGTCTGTTGAGTTGGCATGGATCAAGACTAGGATTTTTCACTCCGTGTAACAGAGAGGTATCTTAGGGCCCACTTGGTAATACATCATCATAATGAGCTTGCAAGCAATGTTACTAATGGGTTAGCCATGGAATCTTGTATTACGGAACGAGTAAAGAGACTTGCCGGTAACAAGATTGAACTAGGTATCGAGATACCGACGATTGAATCTCGGGCAAGTAACATACCGATAGACAAAGGGAACTACATACGGGATTAGCTGGATCCTTGACATCGAGGTTCGATCGATAAGTCCTTCGTAGAATATGTAGGAACCAATATGGGCATCCAGGTCTCGCTATTGGTTATTGACTGTAGAGGTGTCTTGGTCATGTCTGCATAGTTCTCGAACCCGCAAGGTCTACACACTTAATGTTTGGTGACGATATAAGTATAGTTGAGTTGTTTTGGTGGTTACTGAAGGTTGTTTGGAGTCCCAGATGAGATCCTGGATGTGACGAGGAACTCCAGAATGGTCTGGAGGTGAAGATTGATATATTGGACGAAGGGTATCGGAGTCCGGAAGTGTTACGGGGGCACC
>NC_041389.1:264049949-264054515 GCF_002162155.2 Triticum dicoccoides
ATGGGGCACACCGGCCTACTAAGTGGTTGTGCGCCCCTCTCACCCCATCTCGCATAACCAGGAGAGGTGGGGCGCCCTCCCTGGGCAGCCGCTCCCTTTGCCTTGGGGGCCAAGGCTCCTAAAGGGTGGGGGGCCAAAACCCATCTAGGGTTGTCCCATCTAGGCCGCCGCCCCTCTATGGGAAACCCTAGGGGCGCCACCCCTCCTCCCTTCCCCCTATATATAGAGAGAGGTAGAGACAGGGCAGTCGCACCCCTGTACGCCATGGCACTGCCCCTCCTCTCCCTCGTAGCCTTCTTATTCTCTGTGAGGCTTGGCGAAGCCCTGCTGAGATTTCTCCACCAGCACCGCCATCACGCCATCGTGCTGCCGCTGGATTTGAGCTACTACTTCACCATCGCTCGTCGGATCGAGGAGGTGAAGGCATCATCAAGCTGTACGTGTGTTGAACGCGGAGGTGTCGTCCGTTCGGCACTTGGATAAGGAGTTCGTGGGACGGATCGTGATTGGATCGCGAAGACGTTCGACTACATCAACCGTGTTTCTTAATGCTTCCGCTTAGCGATATACATGGGTATGTAGATGCAATCTCTCCTCTCGTAGATGTTCATCTCCTAGATTGATCTTGGTGAGTGTAGGAAATTTTTTGTTTCCCACGCAATGTTCCTCAACAGATGCGAGGGGCGGTCAGGCTTCACGCTATCTAGTTGGGTCGCGGGTTTAGGTGGGCCGATGTAGGTTAGGTCTAGTTTAGGTTTTTCTCTTTCCCTTTTTCCTTCTGCTATTTTTCTAAATTCTATCTAATTTGAGTTTTGAATTTTCTTCCAACACTGAACTTGTTCTAAAATCTAATTTCAATATTGCTTTGTTGGTGAACATTTTCTTTGGCCTTTTGGTCACATAATTTTTGCCACTTTATCTCTAGGTTTTGTTTAAATATTCTCTTGACTATATTTCTTTTCCCAATTTTATTTTCTTTTGAATGTTCCTAGTTTAGTTTTCTCTTAACTCATCTTGCAATTTTTTTTGAATACTTGTTGGTCAAATCTTTTGGAAAATTCTATTTTTCTATTTTCCCTTTTAGGGTTTTGTTTTGCTTTCTAATTTTAGTGGTCTCGGGTAGTTAGGTTTCGACCAAAGCTTAAATGGGTTTCTACTGGTTATTATAGGGCCTTTAACCCTCTAGTTGATCAATCTAGCCAACAAGGTCAACAACAAGAAAATCCTAGGATTTTTTGCTAAATAGCAAGCAAACAAAGGTTTTTATAGAAATAAATAATTCCCAATGAAATTATAAACATTCCAGATTTGGGAAAAATCTGGGGTGTGACAAATAGCCCCAACTGGGCGGCCTTGATGATCATGACATTGAGTGAAAAAGCATTGGCGGTATGGTGTCCCCTTAGCGGAGGCCCCTAACATGACCGACCGCCTCGTGGAATGTTGTTGATAAGAACACAAGAGCTCGCAACACAAGGAATAGTGGCAATCATCTCTCATCGTCAACTACCAAAGCTATGGTGTTGCAACACTTCCAACAAGAATGGCCAAGCAAGAGAGTCAAATGCCTTTGAGAAATCGAGTTTCATGAATAGGGAGGGCACTTTTTACTAGTGAATGCTCTTCACCGCCTGCTGAACAAAGAAAAAGTTATCTTGGATACAATGGCGCTTCTCAAAAGCACTTTGGTTATCGGAGATGAGGTCCAGCAAACGCAGTGTTAGGTGATTAGCCAGCATCTTCTCAAAGACCTTCACAAAGCTATGCATCAGGCTGATTGGGCAGAAGTCACTTAGGTCCTAGTTGAATCCTTCTTAGGGAGGATGGTGATGTATGTGTGATTGAGAAGGTGCAAGAAGCTACCATCTGGATGGTAAATCTGGTGAACCACAATCAACACATTCTCCTTGAACATAGCCCGTCACACTTGGTGAGACATGGCGGAGAATCCATCGGGGTCGGGCGCTCGATTGAGGGGGGATATTTAATGGCCGATGCCTCTTCTTCATTGAACGGGAGATCCAGGGCAAAGAGGTCCACAGATGACAACGCAAGCTCCTCGAGGTCGACAGAATGATGGCGCTAGGCAAGCGTGCCCAAGACATGGGCGAAGTAATCCACAATGATTCCATGTGCGACTGGGAAGAAGCAACGTGATCCCGTCGATGCAATCTGAGGATGAAATTCTATTTTTTGCGCTTACTCACGTACAGATGAACGAAAAAGAATTGGCGTCCCCGCCTCCTTGAGAAACCGCAATCGTGATGTTTGTATGGCGATAGTGCGTTATAGAAAAATGCGTGTACAAAAATGAGCATCCGAAGAGAGGGCCCAAAGCAAATTGTCTATGTGAGGTTCCTCCTAGTCTACCAAGCTGAACCAACATGATTCCTATGTGTCGCTCGTTGCGGGACATTGTCACTGAATCGCACGGGGACGACCGAGCGAACGATGAAGTGGGCCAACTCACTTGATTTTTTTCTACTTGCGAGCATCCCAATTTTGAGAACCTGCTAGAAGGTTTTGGACCATCTTTTATTTTGTTTTTTTTGTTTTTACGTTGTTTCTTCTTCTCTTTTTTTCCTGTCTCTTCTTTATTTTTTTATTTACAGACTTCAAAAAATGTTCAAAATCTTCAAAAAAAATTGGACTTTAAAAATTCTTCGTAATTCAAAAAATGTTCAATTCTTTTAAAAAAATCATAATTCCAAATGATGTTCAAGTTTTTTATTTTTTTTTGTATTTTTGAAAATGTTCAAGAGAAAAAAATAACCAGAAAACCAATTGGTATAGTACATCAGTTTTTTTAGGGTTAAACCAACCTTTATTGATCCAATTCCACATGTTATGGTATACAGTTACAGTACAGTACATCCGTTGCTACAGTAGCTCGATAAAGTGCGCCGCTCTTTTCTACATTACGTTCAGGTCTCCCCGGCCTGGCTGCAGCTCATGCATGGGCCGGTCTACCTACCCAGACGAACCCCTGTGCGACAGCCTCGTATTTGAAGCAAAGAGCGTCATATAGAATTCTATATCTATATCTATATCTATATCTATATCTATACCTCTACATCTATATCTATACCTATATGTGTCTCTCTCTCTCTCTCTCTCTTTCTCTCTCTCTCTATATATATATATGACAATTTTTTTTACTACCGGGTGTAGTTACTCCCTCTAGGTAGTATCTATCATATGGGAAAGTATGAACGCGTATTATGTAGTATGTAAGAATGTTTAGGTAGTATATATACTATTTTTTAGGTAGTATGAAGTATATTTTAAGCATACTCCTTTGTACGTATAAATATATACGTATTTCACAAATATTATAAAAATATGGTCTCACATGCAATTTTTTCACATAACTCGCTTTGGAGTATCTTAGATATAGTATGTGAAAATCCATCCTACCACCCGGTGGTAGTTACCCCACATGTCTCATATACTACCATGTGGTACTATATATATACTATTTTATTATTTTAATATGTTCATATACTATATCTAAGATATTTCAAAGCAAGTTACATGAAAAAATTGCATATGAGCCCATAATTTTTGTTATATTTATAAAATACGTACATATTTGCATGTCAAAATGAGCATACTCAAAAAATGGTACATACTACCTAAAAATTAGTATATATACTACCTAATCATTATTATATACTACATACTATACGTACATACTCAAATACAAGTGATGGTAACTACCACTGCTTGTAAAAAACATTTGTCCTAATATATATATATATATATATATATATATATAGAAAAAAATGCATCCTACTACCGGGTGTAGCTACAAATGTTTCCTACAAGCAGTGGTAGTTACCACCACTTGCGTTTTGTATGTTATATGTAGTATCTGTCGGAACCGAGAGTATGTACGTGTAGTATGTAGTATATAACAATGATTAGGTAATATATATATTAATTTTTAGATATTATGTACCATTTTTTGAGTATGCTCATTTTTACGTACAAATACGTACGTATTTTACAAATATAACAAAAACTATGGGCTCATATGCAATTTTTTCATGTAACTTGCTTTGAAATATCTTAGATATAGTACATGAACATATTTAAAATAATAAAATAGTATATATAGTACCACATGGTAGTATATGAGACATGTGGGGTAACTACCACCGGGTGGTAGGATGGATTTTCCCTATATATATATATATATATATATATATATAAAGAAAATGCATCCTACTACCGGGTGTAGCTACACCCATTTCTTATATACTACCATGTGGTAGTATATACTCTACTTTATTATTTTTATTATGTTCATATACTATATCTAAGATACTTGAAAATGAGTTATATAAAAAAAATTGCAAGTGAGCTCATAGTTTTATTGTATTTATGAAATACGTACATATTTGTACGTGAAATAAAGTATGCAAACAATATGGTATATACTACCAAAAAAGCAGTATATATACTACCTAAACATTCTAATATACTATATACTACGCGTACATACTCTCCGATATGATAGATACTACCTAGAACATATGAAACAAAAGTGGGAGTAACTACATC
>NC_041389.1:264054525-264056148 GCF_002162155.2 Triticum dicoccoides
AAAAAATATTTTATGGTACGCAATTTTTCAAACGTAAAAACATAGTGTAAAATGTACATAAAATGTAATTTTTCTGGTCTTCTGACATTTTTTATGCCAAATTTTATGCAGTGAATCAATATGACTGTAACTATTTGTATTTGAAACGTAATTTGTTTATGAAATGTTCGTAAGATTACCTCGGGTGAAGAATAACGTATTCTGGACCCTGGGTGATGAATAGTAACACTATATATATATATATATATATATATATATATATATATATATATATATAAAGCAAGGTGCGTTTCTCCGATTTATTCATCCGTTCAGCACCGAAAAGATTTTTCCGTTCGAGATGGTACTAAAGTTTTCTCCGTTCGTCTATTACAAAAGGAAAACGCCAGATTACGTACATGGGCCGCTCGAAGTGTTGGATAGGAAAGCCAGCCCAGTTATTTTCGTGTCCATCTAGATGGGAAAACCCTATTTATCGCCACAAGCGTTAGATAGTCGCAAATTTGCATGGGGGGGCAAGCTGCGCTGGCCCTTTTTTTTTGCTTTGTGTGATGTTTCTATTTTTCTTTTTCGTTTCTTTCTCTTCCTCTTTGGTCTTTTTTCCTTTAAAGTTTTTACCCTTGTTTCGTAAATTCAATTTTTTTTCAAAAAAGGCATCATATGATAAAAATTTGACTTTTTTAAAAAAAGTTCAGAATTATAAAATTTATTCCATTTTGAAAAATGTTCAGAACATTAAATATTTGTTCCTATTCCAAAATAGTCGCAAATTCGCACAGGCCGTCCGAGCTGGGCTAAACCGTTTTTTTTGTTCTATGTTATGTTTCTAATTTTCTTTTTCCATTTCTGTCTATTTTTCTTTCCTATTCTTTTATATTTTTTTCAAGTTCATTTTTCTTTCTCCCTTTTTTTCATAAATTCAAAATTTTCATCAAAGTTCATAATATCAAAAAATTCTACTTTTTAAAAACGACAAAGCTAAAATCCTGTCGTCCTGGTTTTTGCAACAGATCCGCACGATGTGGATTGCCTCCATTCTCGATCAAACGGCGCTGGCGATCTTTTCGTGTTGCACTTTCCAGACGTCATCACTATAATCCCGCACCATTAGTAGACTTACCGTATTAAACGGATCGTGATTGGCCCGCTTGACAGAATCGCACGCGAGACCCAACTGTCGCCTACTATTTTTTCTCTCTCGAAAATCTTTGGTGCGAAAAATAAATAAAAGTGCTTGGTGTGGGAATCGAACCAAGCACCTCCCGACCTTATACCGACCGCGCTTGCCATCTCACCATCTATCAGTTGTTGGCTAAAAGAAGGCAACAAGGTATTTGAACCTTTTTACTACTATATGAGCACAAAATGCAATTTTTCTAGTTCTTTTCTTGGATTTCCGTGATAACTCACATACAATCATCATGATATCTAGTTTCATGATGACTTTTTACCAACTCGTCTCGAGTTGATCACACCGTGGTAATTTTCTCACGCCGGGAAGGGAGGGTGGGGGGTTGATGTCGATTACTTTTGTGTGAATAGCATGGTAACTCACACATCACACACCTGATAATTTATGTAACCCAGTCCTGATAACTTTGGCATGGGGTGTGTGTGTGGGGG
>NC_041389.1:264056349-264072813 GCF_002162155.2 Triticum dicoccoides
CATTCACTTTTGTGTGAATAACATGATAACTCACACATTGCAGGCCTAATAACTTATATACACTGGTGCTGATAGCTTTGGCATGGGGGTGTGTGTGTGGGGGGGGAGGGGGTTGATGAAATATACCACATACCGTTAACTTTTTGTGTCAATAACATGATAACTCATACATCACACACCTGATAACTTACGTATCCCGGTCCTGATAACTTTAGCATGGGGTGTGTTGGGGATATTACCACTAGGCGTGAACCGGCCTGCTTGGGCCGGAATAACTTCATTAGTGGTATAAACAGATGAAGGCCCAAGGCCTGTAGCCGGTTTAGAACCTATAGCCGTAAACCGGCCTGATGTGTAACTTGTATTGTAAGTTAGGAACAGAGAGATACCAACCGGGATACGAGTATGGATCGGTTGGGACTCTATGGACCGACGGGCGTCACCCGTGTATATAAGGGGACGACCCGGCGGCGGTTCAGGGGAGAACGACAACTCGAGTCCAGGCGAAGCTTGTTTGCTCCCTAGCCATCGAGACCACATCAATTCCATCGCAACTAGACGTAGGCTTTTACCTTCATCGAAGGGGCCGAACTAGTATAAAACCCTCGTGTCTTTGTGTCCGCTTTAACCCCTTCAAGTAAACCCGTAGCGATGGCTCCACGACTAAGTCCTTTCGCTAGGACATCTGCCGTGACAAATCCACGACAGTTGGCGCCCACCGTGGGGCTATCGCACGATGGTTTGACGATCTTGGAGGGCAAGCTCAAAGGACTCAAAGGCTATGCTATGGGCCAGATGACCAAGAGTCGTCGTGGCAAGATCTACATCGACGACGCAGGATGGGGTCCCGAGGCCGATTCGATTGAGTACGGGTACCGGGTCCCCTTTGGTGGCATACACGTTTTCATCGGCAAGATCGGTGAGCCGGGGCCTGAGCCGGACATCTGCATCGACCTCATCGAGACGGCTCAGCGTGCGAGATCTACCCAGGCTAAATCGGCTGTGAAGCGTGCCTTCGTTGGAGTCATCCACGGAGGAGAGCGTGAGGACGAGTCAGAACACGGTAGCGAGACCGTCGTCTATTCCGGCGACGAGTCCTCGACCGGAGAGACCGAATCACTATACCAGTTACAAGACGACCAGGTTAGGGGCTGTTCCGATGGCGACAGTATTCTGGACCCCCCAGGCCAGGTCAACCGGGTTGGAATATTCATGGCCGGCACACAGGCGGCGAATCGCTCTTCGACCGCCGCAGCGATGCTCTCCGGATCAGCAGCGGTAGCAGCAGCAGGGGCAGGAGGCCTTGTGCGCCCGCCGGTTCAAGTTCTATCTGATCTGTTTGATGCTCTAGCCGCGCTTATGGCAGAGGACAATCCGGCGGATCAGGAGGCCCATAATGCATAAATTGCAAAGGTGAGAGAGCAGATCGTGCAAGCCAAAGCGGATCTGGCAGCAGAAAAAGACAGGATGGCCGCAGAGCGGGCCGCTTTGGACGCCCAGGCTTATAAGCTCATGCTTGACCAGAACGCTTCACAGGAGGTCTTAAAGCGGAAGCACAGATCACGCCTGCCATTAGGGTTTGATCCCCGGAATCTCTTTCACACTCCAGGAGCTGGACCCAGTAATCCGCCGCAGCACCTGGAGACAAACCGGATTGAGGCACCAGGACCAAGGGGGACGGTCCAACCTCGCCTGATGGAACCTCCTCAGCAGAACATTGTGATTCCTCCGCCGGTCCAGATGCCCCCAGGTCATTATTCTAATCCTATGGACAATCTTGTTGCAGCTGCCGCGCGATTAGAGGCTATCCCAGTTGAAGGGGACTCTCCGCAAGCGATAGAGACGCGCCGGGTTAAGGAGCTTCTCCGGACCGCGCTGATTCAGCAGGAAGCATATTCATACAGCCGTGATCGGATTCACTCTACGCCCCGTCCAAGCCGGAGCCATAGCAGGCGCATGGATGAACCGGCCATATTGAGCAATGCGCGAGGCCGTGAAGCGGCCCGTGGCAATAACCTGGTAGGTGGTGTTCGCGATGCTCAGGATGTGGTGGACCGGGCCCGGGCACGAAGGGAGGCCGAGTTAGCAGCACAGGATGATGCGGGTCAACTTACACCGGTTCGCCCTACCACCTTCGCTGGACCAGGAGTCGCATCCGCTTTGGGAGTGCCTTGTTTAATCCCCGCTTTACGCAATGTGCGCCTGCCCAAAGATTTCAAGGGTCCACGCAAGGTGCCGAATTACACCGCTGATTTATCCCCTGAAGCGTGGATAGAGAGTTATGAGATGGCCATGGAGATGTTAGACGTGGATGAGACCGCGTGTGCAAAATACTTCACCATGATGCTTGAAGGCATGGCTCGTACCTGGTTGAAGAGCCTACCGCCCAATTCTGTCGGCTCATGGGCCCGGTTGCGGGCCCGGTTTATCCAGAATTTCAAGGATACGTGTAAGCAGCCCAAGTCCATAGTAGACCTGGCGGCTTGTGTCCAGGGGGAAGGAGAATCAACGACCCATTGGGTGCGGCGCGTTTCGAAAATTTTGCACTCGTCTGACAGGATTAATGCTGACTCTGCGATCTTAACCCTGGAAGGCAACTGCCGGTTTGAGCCTTTAAAATTGAAATTGGGACGCATGAAGCGGTTCTGTAATGACATGGGAACCCTCATGGCCGCTCTAGTGAAGTATGCTGATTCGGACAGTACCAAGGATCCCGAGACTGATGATGATGAAGCAGGGAAGGGAAGGAAGAATAGCAACTCCAAACAGTAGCAGTGCAAACCGGCGGGTCATGGAAACAGAGGCAAGCGCAAGGCGGATGGCAGCATGGATTTTGTGGCCAACACTAATGCACAGGACAGGGGGCAGCGGCGCAGAGGTAAAGCGGCAAATCGTAATGGGGCTCCCAATCCTAACGCAAGCCGCTTGAATTATTTGCTGAATCAGCCTTGCCCGAAGCACGGGACGAAGGAGGCGCCAGCTAACCATCTTTGGAAGGATTGTTATATCATGCAGGAGTTTAAAAACTCTAATGCCTTCCGGTATGATCACGGGTCAGGTGGCGGTTCAGGATCCGGTTTTCATGGGCCGGATCACGATGGAGCTTCCGGTTCAGGTCGCAATCAGGGCGGTCACAGTCACCAGAATAATCAGAACGGCCAGCAGCAGCAGCAGCAGTCGGGTTATCAGAGCCAGCCAAAACAGTTGAACAATGGGCAATATCATGTTTTCACAACTAGCTTGGATAAACGCGACCGAAAACTCCACAAGCGAGCGGTGAATTCTGTTGAACCGGCCTTACCACGTTACTTGCGCTGGTCGGAGCAGCCTATCGTGTGGAGCAGAGAGGATCACCCGCCCCGGGTTGATAATCCGGGCCAGCTAGCATTAGTGGTAGACCCTCAGGTGGGGGTATAAATTCACCAAGGTACTCATGGATGGAGGAAGCAGTATTAACATACTGTACTATGAGACATTCCGCCGCATGGGTTTAACAGACAAAGATCTCAGACCGTCTAATACGGTGTTCCATGGTGTGGTGCCTGGCAAATCTGCATATCCTGTTGGTAAGATAGCCCTGGATGTGGCTTTTGGGGACGAGCACGACTCACGGTCGGAAAAACTAACATTTGAGGTGGTGAAGATCCGGAGCCCGTATCATGCCTTGTTTGGCCGGCCGGCTTACGCCAAGTTCATGGCGCGGCCTTGTTATATCTACTTGCAGCTCAAGATGCCGGGTTACAAGGGGACAATAACGGTTCATGGGAGCCGTAGGGTCGCTTTGGAATGTGAGGAAGGTGATGCGGCTTATGCAGAGTCGGTCTGTGCCACGGAGGAGTTGAAGTACTATAAGGACAATGTTGATCTGGCGGATATGACTCCTTTGAAGAAGCCAACTACAGAGCATGATTCAGATCTGAAGTTCAAATCGGCAGCTGAGACCAAGCTTGTTGACTTCGTGCCCGGCGATTCATCCAAGCAGTTCACTGTCAGTGCCAATTTAGATCCCAAATAGGAAAGCGCGCTCATCGAGTTCATCCGTGAGAATCGGGACATCTTCGCATGGAAACCATCTGACATGCCAGGTGTACCGAGGGAACTCGCTGAGCACACTCTTAATGTGGATCCTAAGTATAAACCGGTGAAACAATTCCTCCGCCGGTTTAACGAAGAAAGGCGAAAGGCCATTGGAGAGGAAGTGGCCAGGCTTTTGGCAGCTGGCTTTATCATTGAGGTGTTCCATCCAGAGTGGCTTGCTAATCCGATGCTGGTTCTTAAGAAAAATGGCACTTGGCGTATGTGTGTGGATTACACAGATCTTAACAGGGCCTGTCCAGCGGATCCTTTTGCCCTCCCCCGCATTGACCAGATCATTGATGCCACGGCGGGTTGTGAGCGTTTGAGTTTTTTGGATGCATACTCTGGATATCATCAGATCAAAATGGCGGTTAAGGACCAGGAGAAAACAGCGTTTATTACTCCCTTTGGAGCCTTCTGCTATGTATCTATGCCCTTCGGACTCAAGAGTGCCCAAGCCACCTATCAACGGTGTGTACAGAACTGCCTGCATAAACAGATCGGCCGCAATGTGCACGCCTATGTGGATGATATTGTAGTAAAGTCAAGGCAGAAGAAGACGCTGGTGGATGACTTGAAGGAAACCTTTGACAACTTGCGGGTTTACAAGATGATGCTTAATCCGGCCAAGTGTGTTTTTGGTGTTCCGGCAGGCAAGTTACTGGGTTTCCTGGTGTCTAATAGAGGAATTGAGGCTAATCCGGAGAAGATTACAGCTATCACCTCCCTGGCTAAACCGTAGTGCATCAATGATGTTCAGTGTTTGGCGGGCCGAATCGCCGCACTAGGCCGGTTTATCAGCCGCCTCGGAGAGAAGGCCATTCCTTTGTACCAAATGCTGAGGAAGACAGACCATTTCATTTGGAGTCCGGCTGCTGATGAAGCATTTGAGGAGTTGAAGCGGCAGTTAGCCAATCCGCCTGTTCTTGCAGCTCCGGTCGACAAGGAGCCACTATTATTATACGTAGCAGCCAATGCTCGGGCAGTTAGCGTGGCTATTGTGGTGCAACGCAAGGAGGCAGGCAAGGAATATCCGGTTCAGCGGCCGGTTTATTATATCAGCGAGGTGCTTATTGAATCCAAGCAAAGGTATCCGCATTGGCAGAAGCTGGTCTATGGTGTTTTCATGGCCAGTCAGAAGTTGAAGCAGTATTTTCAAGGGCACTCCATCACAGTGGTCAGTTCAGCTCCCTTGGGTGATATCATACAGAACCGAGAGGTGACTGGCCGGATTGCCAAGTGGGCTATAGAGCTTGGGCCACACAGACTGAAGTATGTGCCTCGGACGGCGGTGAAGTCTCAAGCACTTGTTGATTTCATCAATGACTAGACGGAGTTACAAGCACCAGAGGAGAAGCTGGATCACACATATTGGACTATTCATTTTGATGGATCCAGGCAACTGGAAGGCTCGGGGGCTAGAGTCGTGTTAACTTCCCCACGAGGCGATAAGTTTTGTTATGTTCTCCGCTTAATGTTCCCTTGCACTAATAATGCAGCTGAGTATGAAGCCTTGCTCCATGGCCTCCGGATGGCTAAAGAGATGAACTTAAGCCGGGTTAAGTGCTTCGGTGACTCGGATCTCGTGGTTCAACAGGTGTCTGGCACTTGGGATTCTAGGGACCCGCTCATGACTGCATATCGTCGGGAAGTGGATAATATTGCGGGTTGCTTCCAGGGTTATCAAGTGGATCATGTGGACCGTCGGAAGAATGAAGCGGCGGACGCTTTAAGCCGGTTGGGCTCTCAGCGCAAACCGGTCCCGCCTAATATCTTTCTGGACGTGCTGCACAACCCGTCAGTCAAGCTCCCAGGTGAAGCGGATTTGGCTATTCCTGATCTGGAGGCTCAATTGGTGGCAGCATTGCATGCTATTCCGGATTGGACAGTTCCTTATCTTATGTACATGAACCGGGGGGAGTTACCAGAGGATGAGATTCTAGCCAGGCAGATAGTCCGGCGATCCAAGTCTATGACGATTGTCAATGGTGAATTGCATCGTTGCAGTGTATCAGGGGCGTTTCAACGTTGTGTTTCTCCTGAGGAAGGCTGTGAAATCTTAAGAGAAATCCATGAAGGGGATTGTGGACACCACGCCGGTTCAAAGTCTCTGGTGGCAAAGGCGTTTCATCACGGGTTCTACTGGTTGACAGCGCATGCTGACGCGAAGGACTTGGTTAAACGGTGTGATGGATGTCAGAAATTTTCAAGGCGTGCTCATGTGCCGGCTCAAGAATTGAGGATGATCCCAATAACGTGGCCGTTTGCAACTTGGGGGCTGGATATGGTCGGACCTTTTAAAAGATCCAAGGATAAGAAAACCCACCTTTTGGTGGCAGTTGACAAATTTACCAAGTGGGTTGAAGCAGAGCCTGTCAGCAAGTGTGATGCAGCAACAGCGGTGCAGTTCATCAAAAAGGTGATTTTCCGGTTTGGCTTTCCACACAGTATCATTACTGACAATGGTACCAATTTATCTAAGGGCGCTATGGAGGAGTTCTGTGAACGTGAGCATATCCGGCTTGACGTGTCGTCAGTGGCACACCCCCAGTCCAATGGACAGGTAGAACGAGCTAATCAAGAGATCTTGCGAGGC
Organism: Triticum dicoccoides; assembly: GCF_002162155.2. Taxonomy (NCBI): domain Eukaryota; kingdom Viridiplantae; phylum Streptophyta; class Magnoliopsida; order Poales; family Poaceae; genus Triticum; species Triticum dicoccoides. The sequence goes on from NC_041389.1 coordinate 264,063,023, forward strand.
ATCAAACCCCGGCTTATGGTCCCATTGCAAAGAACACCAGGATGTTGGGTTGAAGAGCTGCCATCTGTACTATGGAGTATCAATACTACGCCAAACCGATCCACATGATACACGCCATTTTTCATGGTCTACGGAGCAGAGGCAGTTCTCCCTAGTGATATCCGGCATGATTCGCCTCGGGTGGCAGCTTATGTCGAAGCGAACAATGAGACAGCACGGCAAGACGCTTTGGACCTATTGGACGAGGAGCGTGATATAGCAGCTGCCTGTTCGGTGATTTACCAACAAGATCTTCGTCGCTATCACAGTCGCCGGGTTAGAACCATAACTTTTCAAGAAGGAGATTTGGTGCTTCGGCTCATCCAAGACCAAACAGATATGCACAAGTTATCCCCACCTTGGGAGGGACCTTTCGTGGTCAGCAAGAATCTGCACAACGGGTCGTACTATCTGATTGATATTCGAGAGCATAAAGACTCACGTACATCAGAGGAGGAGACCAACAGGCCGTGGAATATAGCTCATCTTCGGCCTTACTACACTTGAGCCATCGGCTCTATCTATGTACATATCATAACAGTGTATATATTATCTTTGAGATAATAAAACCGGAGCCTCGGCTAAAGCGGGGTCTCTGTCTTTCTTATCATGCGTGGTTACATGGAGTGGCTCTGTTTTTAAAGCGGACTCTGGTTTACCCCTTGACATTTGCTTTTTATACATCACTGGGGGCCTTGGTCGTGTCCGAACCAACGCGACACCTTTTGATAGGCGACAGCCACCAGATCACTTGGGGACATGGTCAAGTCTGAACCAGTCACGCCTCTTGGTCGGCCTAAGGCCACAAAATCACTTGGGGGCTTGGTCGAACCCGAACCATTGCCACGCCTCTTGATCTGGCATATATGCCACGAATCATTTGGGGACCTGGCTGACTTGAATCATTGTCACTCCTATTGGGGGCTTGGTCCTGTCCGACCATGGTAATACCATCTGATCATCTCAGTATAGCATATTTTTGCAAACGGTTTTTATCATTGCTTTGGTTTCCATGGTATTTTCATGGCTTGTTTGTTCTTAGTTTTTTTTTTGTTGGATTCCTTTTAACATCATGGAGTAACAAGGGGGTTTATATTGACCCAGTACGGTCTATACGGGAGCTGTTTTCTCCCCCCTTGTTGACGGTAATGGTTTATAAAACCTCCGCTTCAAAGCTTGGCTAAGCCAGCTTCATGCCAAGACATGGCAGGAAATATGAATGGAGGTTTTTTCGAACAAAAGCTTCAGTACTTATGCACGAAGGCATATTCATGATAGAAGTATTAACTATCCTGTTACAAGGCAACACGGTGCCCGAATAAAGATCATTTGTTATTTTGGAAAGATTCCAAGGACAGCTATACAAACCGGCTCCCGGTTTAGGCCTGCTCCTCGTCATCATCCGCTTCAGCTTCTTCGTCCCTACCCATTGGCTGGAAATCAACAGTGGTCCAATAGATTCCCATTAAAGCTTGGAAAACAGCCTCTTCATGTATCAGGGAAGACGGTTCAATATCAGGAGCGTAAGTGTGCTTACGGATTGGAGGGATCAGATTCTCCGCTTCAAGAGTCGGGGCAGGCACTCGCTTGTTCTGGTCATTGTATTGTGCTTGATAATGCATCAAGTCTGCCTCTTCAGCTAGCTGACAAGCCAGAGGGCGCACTACACGGTTTATTGCCCTTAAATCCTCTTCGTTGAATTCAGAGCCATCTTCCTTCAGGCTGGGATAGCCTTGAGATGCTTCCACAGGGTCGAAATCTAGCACCCATGCCTTTGCCCGGATCAAGGCGTTAATAGCTCCGGTTCGAGCAGCAGATTTCTTCAGCTCCTCCATCCGGGTCAGAAGCATCGACAACCTGTTAAGAGTGTCCTGGATTAAAGAAGGTGCCGGGTTGTTATGAGAGGCTGTGGTGATGATCCGCTGGGCTCCGGTATATAATTGTTCCACTAAGGTGTAGGTAGCCTTCAGTTTCTTCCGCACATCGTTTCCTAAGTGCCCGATGCGTGTGCCTACAACAATATAGGGACGGTTTCAAACCGGATTTACGCTGCAGCAGGTTCAAATTATCACAAAAGTTAAAAGGAGCTTACCAAAGATCGCAGCGGTCATGGAGTGTATTTGCCGCTTTACGGACGTCAGTTCATCCGCCACCGGTTTAAGGGCAGATTCAGCATTTTCCGCTCTTTTGGTTAAAGCGGCCTTCTCAGTGGCCCAATCAGTCCGCTCTTTCTTGAAGCCTTCCTTCAGCTGTTCAGCGGTGCTCAAGGAGCTGGTTAATTCTTCCTTTGCCTTGTCTGTTTCAGCTTGTTGAGTTTTCAAGGCCTCCTGCAAATCAGCAATCCGGTCCTCCTTGATTCTCACCTCAGCCTGCATACAGACAGCATTTAGCTTTAAACAAGCGGTCCAAGAAATTGAAGTATCAACCACATAACAAAGTTATACGCCTGACACTTGGGGGCTAATGAACCTTCAGTTTTCAAAAGTTACTAGATTGCAAAGTCCCAAGCTCAATACAGGTATTCAACTTGGCACTTGGGGGCTAATGGCTATTTGCTCAAATTATGTTCTAAGGGTAGTTTTCTGTTGGAGCCCCGGTCTAATTCTGCTAAGTTAAACCGGCCCTTGGGGGCTATATTAATGGATTTCAAAAGCGTTGAGGATCATATTCAAGTCCCGGTTTGACGAAGGCTACAAACCGACCCTTGGGGGCTAGGAGGATTGATGCAAAGGCAGTCAGTAAAGAAGTAAGTTACCTCAAATTTATCCCTCATCATTTTTACCAGACCAGCTTCACAGTCACGGCTAGTATAAAGCCGGTTTAGATAGCCGGAATGAAGATTTTGGGCACTCAGAGCAGCATATGTCTCCAGTTCAACATCCCATTTTTCTTTATTCAGAGCGGAAAAAATCCTCTTTTATGGTATGCTTGGTTAAGGTGACAGGATTCCCGGGTTCAAAGCGGCCTACACCGGTAATCACAACATCATCATCTTTGGACTCGCCGGTTTGTGTTAGTGTGATCGGTTTGTCAGCAGGACTGTGGGATTTCTCAATCCGGACGGAGCTGACAGGCGGGTCAGCAGAGACTGAAGTATTAATAGGCCTCTCTTCGGGAATAGCATCGTCTTGTAAAGGAGGATCATTGGGAATATCCTCAGGAGCAAATGCTTCAAGATCTAGCGTTTTTTCATGTTCTGGGGCTACATCTTCTTCAGCCGCTTTATCCAGGCGGGCTTTCTTGCTCGGTTTAGGTTTGGCCCTGAAAGAAAATCAAAGAGTCAAGGAAAAGCATAAACCATTACATAGTGTACTGGAAGCATATGTTCAGCTTAGCTTACCCAAGAACCGTTTTTAACGGTGGCAGCTGAGTGGCCGACGATTCACCAGAAGATGAATGAGAAGTAACCTGATAATCGGAGTCGGATGGGTTAAGAGGTTGACGGAAGAAACCCGCTTTAGGATGTAAATCAATAAAAAGGTCAGAGACCTCGGAGCGGCGTTTTCGAACCGGACTATTTGGTAAACCGGTGGAGGTAACTACCTGGCCACTGTGCCGGGTTGTGCGGCGAGCTTCATGTTGCTGAGTCTTCATAAGAAATTTAGGATCCAAATAAGCAAGAGGATGAGAAAATTTAACTTTCCGGTTTGCCTGTCGAAATTTTGGCAAAGGCGAGATTTCTGAATCGGAAGAGAGAATAGTTACCTCAACAAATTCCGCATTGCTGGCTTCAGCGTCGTCCTGACAAGCATCATCATCAATAAGGCGTGTAAAAAATAAGCCAAGCGAGTCAAGTTCTACCTCAAGGTCCGGGTTACCCACATCGTCATCAATAGCTGGATCAGATGAAGCGGTGGTTTTTCTCTTGTGAGCTGGCTTCTTGATAACCTTGGTCTTGGGCCTGATTGGCCGCCCTGCTTTCTCCGTTTTGTCTTGCGAAAGCTTCTTGCTCCAAAACGGATTATCGCCCTGGATCAGCAGTAATTAAATGTCAAACAGATAAAGCAGTAACCGGTTCAACAATAGAGCAATTAAAATCTTACCGCTGGCGGTTTGTTGGTGGTGCAGTAAGGAGGCAGACCGGTTTGAGCACAAAGGTGCTCCGGTTCATTCAGCATCTTTTTTACAGATTCTGTGACTTCATCATCGGGGAGTTGGATTTTAGTGTGTCGGAGTGGGTCATCGACACTATCAGTATACTTGCACATCAAACTGGAGCGCCGGCTCAGAGGCAGTATGCTTCATGATATCCAACAGCGTGCAAGATCTATTCCCGTTAAGCCGTTGGCCATAAAAGCTTGGAGCTTGGACAGTTGCGGAGCATATTTAATTCTTTCCTTGGCGCTTAGTCTTTGTGGAAAAGGGTGCGTGTTGCTGAGCCATTCCGGACGGAAGCCAGGCAAGGGATTTTCATTGTCAGGGGAGGTATCCTTGCAATAAAACCAAGTTGCATTCCACTCCTTGGGGTGAGTATGGAGTTTGACGTGGGGATAAGTGATCTCCTTCCTCTTCTGAATGGCCATACCGCCCAATTCGGTGTTGGGGCCGTCGGTGAATTCAGTGCGACGGTTTAAATGGAAGAGGTCTCTAAACAACTCAACTGAAGGCTCCTCTTGAAAGTATACCTCAGAAAGCACTTGAAAGTGGCATAGATTGGTAACAGAGTCGAGGCCAATATCCTGTGGGCGGAGCTGAAAATTGGCTAACACATCCCGGTAAAATTTAGAGCCGGGCGGTTTGAAGCCCCGGGCCAAGTGATCTGCGAAGACCACAACCTCTCCTTCCTGGGGGGTGGGAGGACATTCATTTCCAGGAACCCTCCAGTGGATCGTATCTTTACTGTCTAAAGCGCCGATCAAGACTAGATCGTCCAACTGTGATTCCGTGACGCGAGAAGGAACCCAATTGCACTCATACACTTGTTTGGCCATGGCGATATCTACAAGAAATAGGTGATCCAGTTCAAGAACACGCTGGGTAAAAGAAGGTGTTGATCTAAACTATGATAAACCGGAGGCAGTAAATATAAACCGGTCTTCCACAATGCGGCATCATGTGGATTCTGGCGGTTCAACCAGGGGACTAATGGTATATACCGGTTTAGTAACTTTTTTCTATGATAAGTTAAACCGCCTGACCTAAGCATCGGAAGAAATTGAAGCTATGGATAACTAGGTATGCAGAAACAAGTTTCACATGATCTTATCACAGCCGCGGATCTACAGCGAGCTCACAAAAACAGAAAATATTCCGAAGAGTAAGGCAGAAACAGAAGTGAACCATTGAGCGGGTATGTGCGAGAGATATATGGACTTAGATGAGAAACTACAGGTGGATGCTTAAAGACTACTACCAAACGCAGCAGGGATTTACAGATTCATTCAAGGTCAGAAAACAGGTATGAGCATGCGACGAACACAGCACGAACATGGAACCCTAAGAACAGATCTAGGTCAAGAAGAAGAGAAAGCTTACCGGGAACGGAGAAGATGCGGAAAGATGCCGCAATGCTCTGGTAAGTTCAGGTTGATGCAGCGGCCCAAGACGAGGCAGAGGTCGACGGCGGTGGCGGAGCTCCAAGGCTGGCGACGCGAGGAAGACGAAGAAGAAGGGACGAAGGGAAAGGGAAAGAAATGACCCTTCGGTCTTATTTATAAGGCAACAGAGCTAGGTTAAGCGCGCGGATCCAGGAGCTATAGTTAAAAGAGGGCGTTATAAATGATAAAATTTCATGATGACGTCATGCCGGCTTACAGCAACCAGAAATGATGACGACACGGCGGTTTACCAATTACCCGAAGATGTCCAAGACACCAGATTTTGTGAGGGATTGACATGAACCAGTTCAAATCAATCTGGGGCCTAATGTTGGGGATATTACCACTAGGCGTGAACCGGCCTGCTTGGGCCGGGATAACTTCATTAGTGGTATAAATAGATGAAGGCCCAAGGCCTGTAGCCGGTTTAGAAACTGTAGCCGTAAACCGGCCTGATGTGTAACTTGTATTGTAAGTTAGGAACAGAGAGATACCAACCGGGATACGAGTATGGATCGGTTGGGACTCTATGGACCGACGGGCGTCACCCGTGTATATAAGGGGACGACCCGGCGGCAGTTCAGGGGAGAACGACAACTCGAGTCCAGGCGAAGCTTGCTTGCTCCCTGGCCATCGAGACCACATCAATTCCATCGCAACTAGACGTAGGCTTTTACCTTCATCGAAGGGGCCGAACTAGTATAAAACCCTCGTGTCTTTGTGTCCGCTTTAACCCCTTCAAGTAAACCCGTAGCGATGGCTCCACGACTAAGTCCTTTCGCTAGGACATCTGCCGTGACAAATCCACGACAGGGTGTGTGTATGTGGGGGTGATGAGATATCCCATCGGTAACTTTTATCTGAATAACATGGTAACTCGTATATAGCAGACCTGATAACTTATGTACCCCGGTCCTGATAACTTTGGCATGGGGTGTGTGTGGAAGGGGGGGTGATGAAATATACCACCGTTAACTTTTGTGTGAGTAGCATGATAACTCACACATCTCAGACCTGATAACTTATGTGCCTCGGTCCTGATAACTTTGGCGAGTGAGTTGTTTAAAAACATACCCCGACAACTTTCGTGTAAATATTTTGGTACTATACGCATCACATACGTGATAACACATGCACAATCACCGTAGTAACTTTAACCAGAGTTGATAAGAAGGTTAGAAGGTCTATGCCCCGGTAATATATGTGTAAACAATATGATAACATACGTAGCCCATGTGTGACAACTTACTTAGCCGAGGAGTGGTAACTTCTGATCCGAAATAAAAGTCATCAGAACATATCAACATAGGATCTAGTTTCTATGCCCTCTTCGCGGCGTGTTTTTTATGTAAAAACGATTTTTGGATCGGACTGAAGGTTTGAGCTACAAAACATTTTGAAGATTCAAAATAAGGGGGAATCAAGGATGACATCAACATTTCAGTCTTCTAATTCATTTGCATGTGGGAGAATTGGAGGACCACTTTTTATGGCCAGGTATTTTCTATGTAAATAAGATGGTAATTTATGTATCATAGACGTGATAACTTACTTATTCTGGGTCTGCTAACATTTTACCTGAAAAAAAGTCATCGGAAGATACCAACATGGGATCTGGTTTCGGTCGTCTCGTCGAGACGAGTCTTTTATGTCAAAACAATTTTTTGATCAGAGCTACGGTTTGATCTATAAACATTTTGAATTTAGAAATTTATAAGAATCTTTGCTGACATCAGCAATTTCTTCCTATATGCATGCTTGTATATGAGAATTCAACACATGCAGGTGAAAGCTTCTTCGTAATCACAAAAGGTCAACAAATAAAATAGAAATGCTAAGTGATTAAGCGTGACATGCGCATGCATGCATGTACATTGGGCGTTCGGATCTGTTCCTTAAAAACGGAACGACCAGACGTTAGTTCAATCCTTGATGAAATATACTCTCGATAACTTCTGTGTAAATATGATGATAGCAACAGATCCACACGACCTTCGATCGATCCTTCCGCTCGTCCCGCTGCGTCGTTCCTCCCGCTTTCACTGATTTCTTTTCCTTCTCTCAAAAACTGTAGTAAATTGCTAGTGGTTTTTTCTGGTTTTTCGCTGCATAATATGGAAAGAAAATAAAAGTGCTTGAAAGAGGATTCGAACCCAGGTCTATGTAATACCTATCGAGCCTAATAACCAACTAAGCCATCTTTTGTTGTTGTCTATTATAGAATGACAATGTTATTTGAACCTTTCTTATTTCTGCCATATCAAAAGAAAAAATAAAGTTTGGCTTGGTAACTTTGGCAATGACCAGCGTGATAACTATGGTCTAAGTAACATGATAACTATACCATGATAAGGCTGGTAACTACAGTACGAGAAGGTTAAAAGCATGGGAAAGTATGGTAATTTAACATAGAAATTACTAGTGAAATGTTTCAAAAACTTTTTTCCCTTGGATGAAAGACACCATGGTGTTTAAACGTAAAAATATTAGTTATCAAGTCTGCGATGATACATCATCATGTTATTTACACAGAAATTATCGGGTGTATGTTTTTCAACAAAAAAGTTTCAGGTCAAAAGTTACAGTGGCGTTTGTATGGGAGTTATCAATTTTGTATGTTTCTATTACCATGTTATTTACACAGAAATTAGCGGGGCATCACCCCCCTCGCCACAGTCACCATATTATCAGGACCGGGTACATAAGTTACAAGTCTGCGATGTGTGAGTTATCATGTTATTTGCATAAGAGTTATCGTGGTATGGTTCAATAACTCCTCCCACCCCTACCCCCACCAACAAAGTTACCAGGATTGGGTACATAATTTATCATGTCTATGATGTGTGATTTATCATGTTATTTGCATGGAAGTTACTGTGGTATGTTTCAACGACTCCCCCCACCCCTACCCCCACCGACAAAGTTACCAGGACTGGGTACATAATTTATCATGTCTACGATGTATGAGTTATCATGTTATTTGCATAAAAGTTATCAGGACAGTGATGCGTAAACTATCATCATATTTACACAAAAGTTCTTGAGAGTATATTTCATCAAGGATTGAACTAACGTCCGGTCGTTCCGTTTTTAAGGAACAGATCCGAACGCCCAGTGTACATGCATGCATGCGCATGTCACGCTTAATCACTTAGCATTTCTATTTTATTTGTTGACCTTTTGTGATTACGAAGAAGCTTTCACCTGCATGTGTTGAATTCTCATATACAAGCATGCATATAGGAAGAAATTGCTGATGTCAGCAAAGATTCTTATAAATTTCTAAATTCAAAATGTTTTATAGATCAAACCGTAGCTCTGATCAAAAAATTGTTTTGACATAAAAGACTCGTCTCGACGAGACGACCGAAACTAGATCCCATGTTGGTATCTTCCGATGACTTTTTTTTCAGGTAAAATGTTAGCAGACCCAGACTAAGTAAGTTATCATGTCTATGATACATAAATTACCATCTTATTTACATAGAAAATACCTGGCCATAAAAAGTGGTCCTCCAATTCTCCCACATGCAAATGAATTAGAAGACTGAAATGTTGATGTCATCCTTGATTCCCCCTTATTTTGAATCTTCAAAATGTTTTGTAGCTCAAACCTTCAGTCCGATCCAAAAATCGTTTTTACATAAAAACACGCCGCGAAGAGGGCATAGAAACTAGATCCTATGTTGATATGTTCTGATGACTTTTATTTCGGATCAGAAGTTACCACTCCTCGGCTAAGTAAGTTGTCACACATGGGCTACATATGTTATAATATTGTTTACACATATATTACTGGGGCATAGACCTTCTAACCTTCTTATCAACTCTGGTTAAAGTTACTACGGTGATTGTGCATGTGTTATCACGTATGTGATGCGTATAGTACCAAAATATTTACACGAAAGTTGTCGGGGTATGTTTTTAAACAACTCACTCGCCAAAGTTATCAGGACCGAGGCACATAAGTTATCAGGTCTGAGATGTGTGAGTTATCATGCTACTCACACAAAAGTTAACGGTGGTATATTTCATCACCCCCCCCCCTTCCACACACACCCCATGCCAAAGTTATCAGGACCGGGGTACATAAGTTATCAGGTCTGCGATATATGAGTTACCATGTTATTCAGATAAAAGTTACCAATGGGATATTTCATCACCCCCCCATGTACACACACCCCATGCTAAAGTTATCAGGACCGGGATACGTAA
>NC_041389.1:264073464-264083163 GCF_002162155.2 Triticum dicoccoides
ATGCCAAAGCTATCAGCACCAGGGTATATAAGTTATTAGGCCTGCGATGTGTGAGTTATCATGTTATTCACACAAAAGTGAATGGTGGTATATTTCATCACCCCCCCCACGCACACACACATACACCCCATGCCAAAGTTATCAGGACTGGGTTACATAAATTATCAGGTGTGTGATGTGTGAGTTGCCATGCTATTCACACAAAAGTAATCGACATCAACCCCCCACCCTCCCTTCCCGGTGTGAGAAAATTACCACGGTGTGATCAACTCGAGACGAGTTGGTAAAAAATCATCATGAAACTAGATATCATGATGATTGTATGTGAGTTATCACGGAAATCCAAGAAAAGAACTAGAAAAATTGCATTTTGTGCTCATATAGTAGTAAAAAGGTTCAAATACCTTGTTGCCTTCTTTTAGCCAACAACTAATAGATGGTGAGATGGCAAGCGCGGTCGGTATAAGGTCGGGAGGTGCTTGGTTCGATTCCCACACCAAGCACTTTTATTTATTTTTCGCACCAAAGATTTTTGAGAGAGAAAAAATAGTAGGCGACAGTTGGGCCTCGCGTGCGATTCTGTCAAGCGGGCCAATCACGATCCGTTTAATACGGTAAGTCTACTAATGGTGCGGGATTATAGCGGTGACGTCTGGAAAGTGCAACGCGAAAAGATCGCCAGCGCGTTTGATCGAGAATGGAGGCAATCCACATCGTGCGGATCTGTTGCAAAAACCAGGACGACAGGATTTTAGCTTTGTCGTTTGAAAAATGTTCAGAACATTAAATCTTTGTTCTCATTGTTTAGATTTTCAAAAAAATGTCCATTTTTTCTTTGTGTTTTCCAAAGTTGTTCGAGATTTTTCTAAAAAAATTTAAAAAATGTTCCAAATACGAAAAATATTCTTGTTTTAGTGAAATGTTCGCAAATTCAGAATAATGTCAAGAAACACATTTTCAAAAATTGTTCTGAATGTTCAAAATATATTTCATTCTTCAAAAAAATCATAAATCCAAAACAAGTTCATGTTATTATAAAAGGTTTATGTTTTCAAATAAAATTGTGAATTTTGAGTGTTTCATATTTTGTTGTATTTATGAAAATGTAAACAATTTCAAAAAATGTTTGGGATTTCCAAAATTATTCATGTTTTCAAGGTTCAACAATTTATATTTTTTAAACAGTTCAAAAACATGTTCCAATCTGACCTTAGAGTATGATCTTAAAGGTTTGAGCTGGCCATTGTTTGGTAGGACTCGTTTCTTTGAGTGGCTAGCAGCACGTAGTTGGGTCTTTGAGGGCATGATTTTGATCCCTCAACTAATCATTTTTTGATTTTTTTTGTGCCTTACTAACACAGGTCATCTTGGGCCTACCAGTGTGCTTCCCATGTGCTATTCTACGCAACTAGTGTCATATAGTAGCCCCCATGCAGTTTGGCCCAAGAAACAAATTGCTCCGTCGCATAGGTTGTATTATGCCTCAGCCGCGCTCCCCTACTAGGTCATCCAAGGGAGCAATTTTTTTCCTTGAGCCAATAAAAGAGAATATATTGGTTTGGCTCGAATAAAAAAAATTGTGGGCACACTAGCACTAAAATAATCAAAGAGAATAAACCCTAATAGAGGAGGGACATTGGTGTCTAGTTATGCCCTAAATATGCTAATGAAATGTGATTTATGGGCTAAATATGCTAATGAAATGTGATTTATGCGCTACAATTAGTAATCCATCCGGTTATGCCATCGTAAGAAAGAATGGTCGAAGCAACTGTGCCCTGAAGGTCACCGCATAGCTACCAAATGAGGAGGCAGTCACAACCCCTAGACAGAGGCGGACCCCAAGGAAAAAATGGCATGAGTTGGATGGTTGCCGCAACGCCGACTACCGCCACCACTATCAAGATCTCGCGGAACAAACATGACCCACGAGAAGACCACAACTCCTCTCTCTATTGCACCACTATGGAGATCATTTTTGGTGGACACATCAATTATCTCTCCCATTGCTTCTCCAAAGAATCATCTCTCCCGTTGCAACGCACGGGCATATGTGCTAGTCCTCAAAAAAAGTCAAATAGGAGGGTCCCTGGACCAGCGATCAAGTTTGACCACGGTCGGAGCCTGCCTTTCGTTGCTCGTGAAGCGCCGCCCGACGAGATTAGAAACACTGGAGGCGACGAGATCGAGATTAACACCGGAGGCTGATATCAAAAAAAACACCGGAGGTCACCTTTCCTAATTCCTCAAAGACAAAAGGACACCGGAGCTCACCTTGTGGTCGTGGAGAGGCAACCCTAGATCCCAAATCCGGTTTCAAAAAAAAAAATCCCAAATCCGAACCCCTACGTCTTGCGCTGCCAACCCTAGGTCCAAACCCGGTCCTCGCCCACACCTTGCGTTGTGTGGCATGGAGACCTCCTCGCTGCCCTCTCTATCAGTGCCACCGCCGCCATGACTGTTCCCTCGTATCCTACATGGGTTCTCCTAGAAAAGCAAGACTACTCCGCCAATCGCGCCGACCCCACCAGCGCTAAATGTAAGGCAATCACCGGCAGCGACGGAGTGTTTGACAAAAAAACTATCACTTTAAGGGTTTTTGTCCCACGGAACTACCACTTTTTTAAAACTAGCCAAAAACTACCGAAAGTTGCTAATTTTGTGTAAAAAAAACTACCAAGTCAGCCTGGTGACCGTTTCTAGCGTTAAATGTGTTTCCGACAAGAGCAGCCCACCTGTCAGGCCGACGGGCTGCCTAACGGCTAACGGCGACGGCTGGTGGCCGTTACTTGCACCGCTCGGTTGGACCGGGCTCGACCAGGTCAAAGCTGGTCGGTCGACTCCCCCTTCCACCATCTCTCACTCTCCCCCGAGCTCACTCTCTATCCCTAGCCGCCGGCTCTCATGGCGGCTGTGGATGCAAACTCTGGCGGCGGCGACGATGGCGGCGGGGTTGGCAACTTCTCCCAGGTGGACAAGTGGATAGGTAGTACGAGCTTCGCGGCGCAGCAGCCTCCGCAGCCAGTATCACAGCCTTCTCAGAAGATGGCTAGGATGGCGCCGCCTCGACCACTGTCGACAACAAGAAGTGCACCTCGTGGTCGACGCAAGCTTCTGGCCAAGGGCGGCGGCAGGTATGAGAGCTCATCTGACTGAAAGTTTATTTGAGATTGCATCATTGTCAGATTCATAGTTAGATTCAGTTATCTGTTAGTGCTTTTGCAAATAATTTGCTCTAATCTAAATGTTATGTTTACTTAGATTCACTTTGTCCAGTTATCTATTAATATTTGTAATTCATTGAATATGTGCAGTGTTGAATATTTGTAATTTGCTCCTTCTTCGGTTTTGCAACCTCTATCCCATGAGCCTCTTTGTCCTGGACTCTGCCAAGGTTCTTCTCATGATACATATCCCACACCTTGGTTAAACACATTTGCAGAATTACTGGCCAAGAGGCATCTACCCACTCCAGAACACCATAGTTCACACCATCCTGAAAGCACATTAAAATTCAGTCAAATTTACAGTGAGCTATATTGTTCAGTAAAAATCAAATTCAGAAGAAGAAATCATAAACCCTAAACATGTACATAGCTACACTGCTAGCTCTATGAAAGAATTACAAAACATTTATCTGCATCAGCAACTAAACAGTACTCTGTTTCCACATACCACAAAATTCAGACATAGCCAACTGAACAGTTCTCTATTTCCACATACCACAAAATGAATCAATCACAACCTTTAAAAGTTAGTATATTACCTCAGTAGCACAACCTATGAATATCCTGCCAGTGTCAGTACCTTCGAGTGCAACAAATTTGTCGGGCCTCTGCCTGTGCAGTATGCACTTACGGTTAGATTCAACCACAAGTGCACAGAAACTTGGGTCTATCATGGTTTCAGAAATTTGCTGGAGAAGGAGGAATGAGATATATATCAACTACAACAACAGAAATGGAAGAAATCAAAAGAATCTTCAAACCATCGCCGTTAGTCGTTAGGCAGCCCATCGGCCTGATAGGTGGGCCGCTCTTGTCGGAAACACGTTTCAATCATTTGAAATGGTCACCAGGTTGACTTGGTAGTTTTTAAACACAAAATTACCAACTTTTGGTAGTTTTCGGTCAGTTTTTAAAAGTGATAGTTCTGTGGGACAAAAACCCCTAAAATGGTTTTTTTTGTCAAACACTCGCCGCGACGTCGAGATGAACTTCTGCCTTTTGCCTCCGCCGGCCGTCTCCTACTTCTGTGCCCACCTCTCCAAATCCGAGGACGACGATGACACCGACATGGAGCTCTTCATTGTCTTTACAGCCAAAGACCTCGTCCTCTTCCGTTTCTACGTCGGTGGCCCGACAAGCACCGATGACGATGACGATCTCATCCAGTACTTCGTCTACAAGGACAGCCCCAACAACCTGTCCCTTGAACCTATCTCGTCTACTCCTCCAGTTAATATGTATTCTTCATGCGTGATCATCATGCCATGTGACGACGACGAGGAGAACTATGTCCTCGCCGATCTCTCCGTTGGAAGTGAACCTGGATACCACGGGGCTGATTGGTTTATGCCCCAACTCAACCTACCAAAATATTGGTCACGCCAAATCCTTTGTATGTTGTTTGCTTTGTTGCCAAATATTTGACTACCAACTGAGTCCCTTGTTCTTTCCTTCACAGACTCTTGCCAAAACTTTGGCCAACCCCAGGCGGTGGAATCGCACGCCAAATAATTGGCAAGCCAATATTGGTAGGGCATTTTTTTCGATAAATGGTGGATTTATTAACTCAAAATGAAACACGAAGTGAATACAAACACAATGAGCCCGCACCCGGTCTCTGCATAGCTAGGATGCACACAGTTAACACCAACGCACACACACAAAAATCACACCGGCAACTAGTAAATTCAAACATGACCGAAGCTATGCCTTAGTGGACTAAAAAGAAATGAGAAAAAAAACTCCGAAGCGATCAAATCAGTGATCGATAATCTACAACAGCAACCATATCTGCACCAATCATCTTTTGACATCAGCAATGATGTCGCCACCACTTTCCGCGATCCCAACAGCTACATACATAGCATGGTCATGACGTGAGGTGCCACGAAAATAAAGCCCATCCTCGCACAAGCAGACAGTCAAGCCACGACAAGAGCCTATTTGTAAAGCACTTAATCGGACTTTTATTCTGCTGATGCACTAAATCTATGTAGTGTGCACCAAATCTGTTCCAAAATACTTGAGTCAAACTTCTTTTAAGTTTGAAAATGTATATAAAAAATATATTATATACAATATAAACATATACTTTGCGGTTAATCTAATGAAACTTAATTTGGTGTTGTAGATGCTGGTATTTTTTCAATATATTTGGTCAAACTTAAAGATGTTTGACTTATAAAAAATCTAAAACTTCAAGTACTTTGAAACTGAGGGAGTATAGTTTTTTTTCTTCTATATACATAACAGCCCCAACGAGCTATTTATTTCTGAAGATACTTACATCGTTAGCTTGTGCTTGAAAACCATCAATAATGCATGATTAGGATTATTATGAAATGCAACTGATGATCATAGATGATGTACTGAATACGTCTCTCTTTGCATGTTGCCGAGTTGCGCCCCACAGATTGCATGTCCTGTTAAAATATCATTATAGTCAATTTTCAGTAACAACAAAAGGACCTTGTAACCTTCTCCCATGTCCATTCCTGTCTAGAGAAACAAAAGTCAGCATTGTTGGGTACAAAAGAACAAATGGCAAAAGGTAAATGCCAAATTGCAATATCCTATCTTTTGCAAATTCAGAGAAATCTCAAGTATCTGAAAATGACGTTGTTTGTGCTGTGAAGTGTGAAGTGGTAGAAAAATGGAATAAGAGGGCAGTCAAAGCATACACAGAGTTACCACATGCCATAAAATTACTGGTTTGTTCGAAAGAAAACTAATTTACTGATTACACATGACATTTTCAATGATTGCACTTATCTATTTCTGGATATAATCTTATTTAAATGTATTCACAATGTGAGAACTTATGTCTATCTTTATTCAAGTATTTATTGCCCCCTTTTTTACTGTACTTGTTGCCCTCTTTGTCCAATAGGCTACTGGAAACCCGGTAAACATTTTCATGCTATGTGGCCATGGTGGTGGTTGGTATCACACCTCTCCCCAAACCCCCACTATTTTTTCATCAATGAACTCTTAACTGGCTGATCGAGCTCATCTTCAACTTGATTGCAACAAATGTTATCTAAACAAGTGTCTATAAAAAACCTCCATTTCTTTAGCAACCACCCCCTCCCCCCATAAAGGATCGAAGAGGTCTCGAATGGAGGGGAGGTGAATAGGAGACTACGGGTTTTTAAGATTCTCTTAACAAACTTTGGATAACAAATAAAATAAGTTTTTTAGATATGCAATCTACGGTGAGACAAGCAAGCTAACAACAAGGTAAGCAAGAGCAACAGGCTAAGAAGCAAGGACGGCACAAAGTAAACGGTGTGGAAAGAATGAACCACAAGTTGGGGTCGCCTCCCATCGGGCGGCGCCAGGGGCCCCCGATCCCGTGCCGCCAGCCCCTCCCCGCTCCTCCATCCCTAGCCGCAGCTGCCGCCGGCAAGGGCCGCGGTGGCAGCGGGCCCTGCACCGCAGATCCAGGGTGGGTGGTCACCGTGGCAGATCATGTGAGGCGGAGGCGGCGTCTCACGCGGGAGGCCGGGGGTGGCAGTCAGGGGGGCGCCCCTGCTGTGAGGCGGTGATGGGAACCTACATGGCTGGTGGTGTGGCGGCCGCGGGCGCATGGGTGGCTCCGATGGTTGCGGATCTAGCGCCCTGTCCAGATCTGTCTCGGTACGGCCTTGGCCGGCCGGTGGCGCGAGGAGGACCGGTGAGGTGCGGCTGGAGGCTCCCTGCTGGCGTGCCAACGGTGGCCCTCGTCCCCATGGCAAGGCTCTCTGTTCGGTTCCAGACAGCTGCGAGGTTGGGGGATGTGACTTTTGGTGAAAATTGCGCCGACTTCGATCATGGCAGACGATGGCGGCGTCTATGACGTCGTTCCCTTCTCGAGGCATCGTTGTTGCAGGTCATGGCACCACACTCATGATGCTCCAAGGGAAACCCTAGATCTTGATCTACCAGATCGGACGATGATGGTACCTTTGATGTTGTTGTCCCTCCCGAGGGCATCGTTTTGGAGCAAGTGCTGGTTGGACGGGACAAGCGGAAGATCAGTGTCTCATCCACCGCAAGGCCGACGGCGGATCCTGATGGTGTGGTGCTGCGAAGGTTTGGCAACGGGCGTGTGTGGATAGATACTTGCAGAATGGTTGAGTTGTCTAGCGTTGTGGAGGCGTCGACGGCAGGCCATGCAAGGTTGATGGGTCAGTTTCTGCTCTAGAGATGGACCGGTGGAAGATGGCGGTGACAGCCTCTAAGATTGCGTCGGTCCGGTATGGGACCCAGTCCCAGTGTGTGGCTGGGCTGGGGCATCCGGCTTTAGATGTTAGGGTTGGTGCGATGTCAGTTTGGTATTAGGCCCGGATATTCGGCACACCTTCATAAATGGAATAGGAGTAGCAACAGGTGTTGCCTAGATGGTGGCTTCAGACTGACTAATGTATTACTTTGTATGGCCTCTATGAATAATTAATAAAATGGCCACATGCATCGTCCATATGCAGAGGCTGGGGGTCTATCCTCTTCAAAAAATGAACCACAAGTTGGAGAAGAGGATGTATCCCGAAGTTCACACTCTTTGAGAGTGTTAATCTCCATTGAAGGGGTGTGAGTGCCAAGGCCTCCCGAACACAACATATACCTCACCATATTCTCCTTTTGAGCCACCCGTGACGGATGAGCCTAAATTGTTGGGAAACATAGCAGAAAACATAAACAAAAACGGGCTACGGATCAAGATCCCAGGGTCACCACGAAGATGCATACAAGCTTGGATCTAATCGTTACCAACTTCGAGTTGCAACGAAAGAAGAGTTGGTGTAGCTCGTTCTTCAAGTCCCTCAAACCGTCCCACGAACGCTCCCTTCGAATGAAGATCAAAAACATAATCTCTCTATGGATTGCAAACATACGAGATCAATGATGTAGTAGCGCTTCGCCGTCTAGAGCTAGGAGTCACTGGAGAACTAGGGGAGAGAGGAGCAGCCTCGCGGCGTCTCACAATTTTCCTGGAGAATTATAGAGAGAAGGGGCGCCCAAGATTGCGGGAGAACTTCTATCTCAATAGGGGTGCCCCCTTGGGTATATATAGGTGGAGGGAAGGCAGGAGGGGCCTCCCTCCCCTGTGGCGGCGGCCAGGGGGTGGGCCCCACCCCTCCAACCCTAGCCGCACCAAGTTGGACTGGTGCCAAAGGATAAAGGAGGGTGCCACCTATATGGGCCTTAAAGCCCATCTGGTTGCCCCCTACTAGGCCTAGCCTATTTTGGGATGTCCAGATGCTTATAATGATTCCAGGGGGCTCTTGTAAATCCCGAAGCCCCTCTACATAATTATTTACCCTCTCAAAACTTTTCCCACCTATCCGGTTTGTCTCTGGTTTTATCTGAAACACTTCCAGTTCTCTGACGAAACAATTCATGTTATCTCCGAAACTTTTCCGGTGATATTCTCTCAAACTCCTAACTCCAATAGTACTCAACAGATCATAAACCTTTAAGCGCGTGACCTTGCAGGTTTAGTGAGATAGAGACATGACCGAAACACATTTCGTTGAATGATAAATAGCGGAATTGTGGACATCCATATTGACTCCTATACTCACACGAATGATTATCGAGGAACCTGTAGCTACCATATGTTATCCCTTTTTGCTTCACGATACTTTACAAAAGCTGAGGTGAGATATATCAGCATCCCGTGAATCAAAGACATGATCACTGTGTCTGTCTCCTTGTTATCAGTTTTGTTCTCTTTTCTCATTCTCGTGTTTCGACATCCCCGTGAGCAGGTCACGCTTTATCTGGTCAGGGGATTATTGTTGTCGTCACATAGAGAGGACCCTAGGAATATCTCGCCATCGCCGGAGGAGCAAATCCCAATCTCGAGCTATCTAGCCCCGCATACGTTTCCGATGAACCTATAAGTTATCTTTATGATCACCGTGTTACGGTTGATGTTAGACAACACCGCCCTAAGGAGTAAAAGTCATACCGCCCTAAGGAGTAAAAGTCATACCGCTCAAGTGTGTCTGAAATCTCCCTCAGAATTGTGCACCAAGAGTGTGAACCCCTGCGACATTGTAGGGCATCAAGTCCACCCTCGCAGCCTATAGTGAGCGTCGACCATAGCAAATCCGATGTGCCATCAGAGATCTATGTGTGATCACTGGTGCTCACTATGCCATCCTAGATATTGCCAATTTGCCATTGCCACAAGTTTCATCAGATACGTGTATGAGCTGATATATATATATATATATATATATATATATATATATATATATATATATATATATATATATATATGTATATATATTTGGTTTTATGGCAACGCACAAGTACCTAGTTGTACTAAACAGGGAAATGGTTATGTGCAATTGGCCAGACTTTTATCATTTGGATCAGTCGGCCATTTCAGGCCGTTGGATGAAGGTTCTACGTCTCCTAACCCTTCTTCTTCCCTAGCAGACCACCGCACAGGCTGCCGGTCGAACCGCGCCCCGCGGCC
>NC_041389.1:264083445-264243305 GCF_002162155.2 Triticum dicoccoides
ATGTACCTAGGGTAGGGTCACGGACCTGTCCAAGATGCCCTACCCAAGGACATTGCTAGAAGAAACCACCTGTCAGTCGACTCAGAAGTATTCCACTCGACAGACTTGAAGAAACTCGACCATGAAGCCAACCACTCGACCACCAGGAGATCTAAAGTCACTCTGCATACAAACGGTCGGTCATTAAGTAGCTTTTATGGTCATCATAGCACTTTATGTGGGGTGTTACCAGTAACCCCCGATCTTAATGTACTTTAAACCCCGCATAACTGAGGGCTGGAGGGTCTGGCGAACTCTATATAAGCCACCCCCTCCTCAGTGTAAATGGTTCGCACCCCTGTAACTCATACTCATATAATCCAGTCGACCGCCTCTGGGCTCCGAGACGTAGGGCTGTTACTTCCTCTGAGAAGGGCCTGAACTCGTAAACATCTTGCGTATACAACTACTCCATAGCTAGGATCTTGCCTCTCCATTCCTACCCCCCCCCTATTCTACTGTCATACTTAGAACCACGACAGTTGGCGCCCATCGTGGGGCAGGTGTCTTAGCGACTTATTGTAGAAGTTGCGATTTTCCTGATCTCCTTCATCATGGTTTCAGGCGGAGTTTTGGTTGAGGGCCGCAAGATCCGTCTCGGCGCGCTCACGTTCATCGCCGACGACTCCGCTTGGCTTCAGGAGGCTCCACTCGACATCGACGCGCTCCCCATCCGCGGGGCGACGCACTTTCGCGCGTGCGTCCGCGAAGTCCTTCTGCGGCGACCGTCGACCCAGTATCAGTCGACCCTTGTGTCGTCCTCCCTCCCTGTCTCCTACCGACGCAAGCGCTCCGGTCGGTCGAGGCTTCAGCGGTCGGTGAGGCACGCGGTGGCTCGCCAGTCAGCCACTCCCCAAGTCGCGGTGATCGAGCCCGACGAATCTCTCTATGGCCTGTTCGACCTGTCGACTGGCTCCGTAGAGACTGCATCCGAGTGCGACAGCAGTGATCCAGTGGCGGAGGTTCTGATGGTCAATGGACCACGCAGTCCTCCTGGTTTTCCCCGCACCGACGGGGTCGATGGCGGAGGCGATCCTGCGCACGCCCACGAAGAATATCAGCCTGAGCCCCTCACGTCGCTACAAAGGGAGAACTTCGTCGCCGGAACATGGATGCGCTGCATACTCCTATCGTTGGAGAAACCCCCGAGGCTCGTGCCTTAGAGGACGCGCGTTTGGCCAATTTGGCTGAGCGCACTCGACTGGAGAACCTCTAGCGAGCACTCGACGAGCGTGCGCAGCAACAGGTTCCAGACTCCAGTCGACGTCAACTCTTTCCACCACCGACTCAGGTATATCGAACTCCGATTCAGAATCTAGCAGCTGCAGCCCGTATAGCAGAGTCGATTTAGCCTTCCCAGTCAGAGGCTGGCAGAGGCTTGCTACAGATCAGAGATTTACTCCGGGCAGCAGGAGATCAAAATTCAGCTGTATCGCAGTCATGGAATAGGATTCACAGCAGATCCGTCGCTGCGAATACAGTCCAGTCAGCCCATAGCCCAAGATCACCCCCGAGGCATGAGGGACGTGGAGGCCAGCGTGATCAGTATGATGACCGATTCGATCGTGATGATCGATGTTGAGTGCCCACTCCTCCCCCAAGGGGTGGGTCGTACACGCCTCGACAGCAGGATGACAGACGCCATCACAGTGTTGGGCGAAGGATTCCAGTTGACCCCAGGGAACCAGGCTTTGATGCAAGATCCATTATCGTTCAAGGTTTGGTCAACAGGAACAGAGCTGACCAAGAAGGCCATGACAGAGATGTGCCCACCAGCAGCAGAGTACACGTCTC
Source organism: Triticum dicoccoides (assembly GCF_002162155.2). Lineage (NCBI taxonomy): Eukaryota > Viridiplantae > Streptophyta > Magnoliopsida > Poales > Poaceae > Triticum > Triticum dicoccoides. Next base: position 264,085,279 of record NC_041389.1, read on the forward strand.
AGGACCAGAGTGTTTTAGCAGAGCCATCAGGGCCGCGGTGATTCCTTCCAACTTCAGGTTGGCGACTGGAGTCAGTAAGTTCACTGGTGAGTCCAAGCCTGATACTTGGCTTGAGAACTACCGAGTGGCTGTTCATATTGGCGGCAGCAACGATGAGGTGGCCATGAAACATCTGCCTCTTATGTTGGAGGGCTCAGCCAGAGCATGGTTGAATCAGTTAGCACCCAGCAGCATTTACACTTGGGAAGATCTTGCCCGAGTGTTTGTCAGGACATTTGAAGGAACTTGCAAGCGGCCAGCAGGGTTGACAGAGCTGCAGTCGTGTGTGCAAAAGTCGAATGAAATTCTGAGAGATTACATCCAGAGATGGATCACATTGCATCACATAGTAGAGAATGTATCTGATCACCAGGCAGTCTGTGCCTTCAAGGAAGGCGTTAAGAACAGAGAGCTGAGTCTGAAATTCGGTCGAACCGGTGACATGACTCTGAGTCGAATGATGGAGATTGCCACCAAGTATGCTAATGGTGAAGAAGAGGATTGGCTCCGGAATGGCAAGTACAAGTCAGCTGCCCATGAAACCGGGGGAGGGAACTCCAGTCGGAAGCAGAAGTGGAAAGCCGAGCCAGCTGCTCCTGGAGAAGCCTTGGCCGTCACTCAAGGAAAGTTTAAAGGGAAGCCCAAAGGGTCTTGGAACCCTAAGAAGGTGAAGGACGAGGAAGGGAATGACGTGATGGATTTGCCGTGCCACATCCACACGAAGAAAGATGAGGAGGGTAAATTCATTTATCCGAAACATACCACTCGACAGTGTCGGTTCTTGATCCAGCAATTCCAGGGGAAACAGCCCAAAGATAAGGAAAAGGAGTCGGACAAAGTTGAAGACAAAGAAGATAGTGATGATGGATATCCCCAGGTCAATTCCACCCTGATGATGTTTGCTGATGTTGAAAGCAAATGTCGATTGAAAGTTATCAACCGTGAGGTGAATATGGTTGCTCCGGTGACACCCACTTATCTGAAATGGTCTCAGACTGCCATCATATTCGACCAGTCCGATCATCCGACACACATAGCCACCCCCGGGAAGCAAGCTTTGGTGGTCGACCCAGTCATCGAAGGCACTCAACTGACTAAAGTTTTGATGGATGGTGGCAGTGGCCTGAATATATTGTATGCAGAGACGTTGAAAGGGATGGGCATTACGATGTCCAGACTCAGTACCAGCAACATGAGTTTCCATGGAGTCATTCCTGGAAAGAAGGCTGAGTCACTCGACCAAATTGCTCTTGATGTGGTTTTCTGTGATCCCAAGAATTACCGCAAAGAAAAGTTGACGTTTGAAGTTGTGGATTTCCAGAGTGCTTATCATGCTATTTTGGGCAGGCCAGCTTATGCACGTTTCATGGCTCGACCATGCTATGTGTACCTCAAAATGAAGATGCCTGGTCCCAAAGGTGTGATCACTATTACTGGCAATCGGAAGAAGGCGGAAGAGTGCTTTCAGAAAGGCTCAAAGATCGCTGATGCTCAGATGGCAGTGGTAGAGCTGCAGGAATACCAGAAAACTACGGATCCGAGTGATCTGTTGCGAGCCAAGAAGCCCGCTACAAAGTCAGCATTTCAGTCGTCCGGTGAGACAAAGCCGGTTCACATTCACACGACCGACCCCAGTGCTGCTCCGACTCATATCTCTACAACACTCGACTCCAAATAGGAAGAAATGCTCATCCAGTTCCTCCGTGAGAACTGGGACATCTTCGCAAGGAAGCCTGCTGACATGCCGGGTGTTCCCAGGGGGCTGGCTGAGCATCGTCTACGAGTCGACTCAAAAGTGAAACCTGTCAAGGAACATCTTCGATGGTCCGCCGTCCAAAAGAGAAAGGCCATTGGCGAGGAGGTGGCTCGGCTCTTAGCAGCAGAGTTTATCCAAGAGATTTACCACTCCAAGTGGCTCGCCAATGTTGTCATGGTCCCCAAGAAGGACAAGTCACTTCGCATGTGCATTGACTTCAAACATATCAATCGGGCCTGCCTAAAAGATCATTTTCCTCTCCCCCGCATCGACCAAATAGTCGACTCAACTGCGGGATGTGAGCGCCTGTCTTTTTTAGATGCCTATTCCGGTTACCATCAGATCCGTCTGTATGGACCCGGCGAGATTAAAACAGCTTTCATCACTCCATTCGGGTGCTTCTGCTATGTCACCATGCCATTCGGCCTCAAGAATGTCGGAGCCACGTTCATGAGGATGATTCAGAAGTGTTTGCTCACTCAAATCAGTCGGAATGTGGAAGCATACATGGATGATATTATGGTCAAATCACGGTAGGGTTCCGACCTGTTGACTGACCTTGCTGAAACATTTGCCAACCTCAGGAGGTATGATATCAAGCTTAATCCATCAAAGTGCACATTCGGAGTTCCTGGTGGAAAGTTGCTCGGTTTTCTCGTTTCCGAACGAGGAATCGACGCCAACCCAGAAAAAGTTGGCACTATACTCCGAATGAAACATCCTGTGTGTGTGCACGATGTCCAGAAGCTTATTGGATGCTTGGCCGCTTTAAGTCAATTCATCTCTCGTCTCGGTGAAAATGCATAGCCTCTTTACCGACTGATGAAGAAGTCACACAAGTTCGAGTGGACTCCTGAAGCTGATTCAGCGTTTGCAGAGCTAAAAGCCCTGCTCTCCACCCAGCAGGTGCTTGCTGCCCCAATCAGCAAAGAGCCTTTGCTGCTTTACATTGCATCCACAGGACAAGTCGTCAGTACAGTACTTACGGTTGAGCGGGAAGAAGAAGGAAAAGCCTTCAAAGTTCAGCGCCCAGTATATTATCTTTCCGAAGTGTTGACCCCATCAAAGCAAAGATACCCTCATTATCAGAAGCTTGTATATGGGATTTATATGACCACGAAGAAGGTTGCTCATTATTTCTCTGATCATTCCATTACAGTCGTCAGTGACGCGCCATTATCAGAGATTCTGCACAACAGAGATGCAACTGGTCGAGTGGCAAAATGGGCGATTGAACTCCTTCCCCTTGATATCAAGTTTGAGGTAAAGAAAGCCATCAAGTCCCAAGCAGTAGCTAATTTCATCACCGAGTGGATTGAACAGCAACTACCGACTCAGGTTCATTCGGAGCACTGGACCATGTTCTTTGATGGTTCTAAGATGTTGAATGGTTCCGGTGCTGGGGTAGTGTTGGTTTCCCCCCGAGGAGATAAGCTCAAATATGTGCTTCAGATCCACTTTGATTCCTCCAATAACGAAGCAGAATACGAAGCACTTTTGTATGGGTTACGTATGGCCATTTCACTCGGCGTCCGTCGTCTCATGGTCTATGGCGACTCAAATTTGGTGGTTAATCAGGTGATGAAGGAGTGGGACGTCAGAAGTCCAACCATGACTGGTTACTGCAATGCAGTGAGAAAGCTAGAGAAGAAATTTGAGGGGTTAGAGCTCCATCATATACCCCGACTAAAAAAGCAAGCGGCTGATGATTTGGCAAAGATAGGTTCCAAGAGAGAAGCCATTCCCAGTAATGTGTTTTTGGAACACATCCATACACCATCAATTCAAGAGGATCCTTTCACCGAAGAAGCTCCACAGCCAAAAAGTGTCACGGATTCGACTGAAGTTGAAGTTCCAGCTGTGGTCGACCTGATCATGGAAGTTTTGGTCATCACTCCCGACTGGACAGAACCATACATCACGTATATCCTAAGGAAAGAGCTCCCAGAGAATGAAGAAGAGGCTCGACAGATCGTCCGTCGATCCAAAGCCTTTACCGTGATAAAGGGACAGTTGTACAGAGAAAGCGCGGGCTGGAGTCGGTCAGAAATGTATAACACCAGAAGAAGGTCGGATAATCCTTGACGATATCCACTCGGGGACCTGTGGTCATCATGCGTCCTCTCGGACCATTGTGGCTAAATCATACCGAGCGGGATTTTACTGGCCAAGAGCAAATGAAATGGCAAAGGAAATAGTCGACAAGTGTGAAGGATGTCAGTTCTATTCCAATCTATCGCACAAACCCACCTCAGGCTTGAAGACCATTCCATTCGTCTGGCACTTCGTTGTTTGGGGGTTGGATATGGTTGGACCACTAAGAACTGGCAGGAGCGGCTTCACTCACTTGCTAGTGGCAGTCGACAAATTTACTAAATGGATTAAAGCTAAGCCTATCAAGAATCTTGATGCTGGTACTGCTATCAGCTTCATCAGAGAGTTGACATTCAGATATGGAGTTCCGCACAACATCATCACTGATAATGGATCAAACTTCGATTCCGACGAATTCAAAGCTTTTTGCGTCTCTCAAAGCACAAGAGTCGACTATGCTTCAGTCGCTCACCCCCAGTCGAATGGACAAGCTGAACGGGCAAATGGTCTAATTCTCAAAGGACTGAAACCCCGACTGATGCGCGATCTCAAGCACGCAGCAGGCGCATGGGTCGACGAACTTTCGTCAGTTCTTTGGGGATTGAGGATCACTCCTAATCGGTCGACTGGGAGAACCCCATTCTTCCTGGTCTATGGAGCTGAAGCAGTCTTGCCGAGTGACCTGCTTCACAATGCACCCCGAGTCGAGCTCTACACTGAAGATGAAGCAGAACAAGCCCGACAGGACGCAGTCGACCTTCTAGAAGAAGAAAGAGAGATGGCCATGATCCGATCAACTATCTATCAGCAGGACTTGCGTCGATTCCATGCCAGAAATGTGAAGAGTCGAGCTTCCAAGAAGGAGACTTGGTCCTCCGAGTGGATCAACAAAAGCCACACAAGCTCGCTCCTACTTGGGAAGGCCCCTTCATCGTTACCAAGGTTCTCCACAATGGAGCGTACTGTCTTTACAATGTCGATCGCCAGATTGACGAGCCACGAGCTTGGAACGCGGAACTACTCCGCCCCTTTTATACTTAAGTACTCACTCGGATGAGATGTAATAAAAAGTACCTCTGTAGTTTGTTTATCAAAGACAAGAGTGTTATAATTTTCCAAGTGATTGTTTTTACTTTTGTTTATGTGAGAAATCCCCCAGTGGGTGGCTTACCTGCGAATCCGTTTCGCCTAAGTTTGTAAAAAAATCCCTACTGAGTGGTGAGCCAGCCTTCCACTCATGGGCTTAGCTGCGAATCCGTTTCGCCTAAGTTTAAAAAATCCTACCGAGTGGTGAGCCAGCCTCCCACTCGGAGGCATAGCTGCACTCCAGTACTCGCCTAAGTATTTGAAAATCCTACCGAGTGGAGAGCCAGCCTCCCACTCGGAGGTTTAGCTGCAGTCCAGTACTCGCCTAAGTATTTGAAAATCCTACCGAGTGGAGATCCAGCCTCCCTCTTGGAGGCTTAGCTGCAGTCTAGTACTCGCCTAAGTATTTAAAAAATCCTACCGAGTGGTGAGTCAGCCTCCCACTCGGAGGCTTAGCTGCAGTCCAAGTACTCGCCTAAGTTTAAAAAATCCTACCAAGTGGTGAGCCAGCCTCCCACTCGAAGGCTTAGCTGCAGTCCAGTACTCACCTAAGTGTTTGAAAATCCTACCGAGTGGAGAGCCAGCCTCCCACTCGAAGGCTTAGCTGCAGTCCAGTACTCGCCTAAGTACTTAATCCATTCCGCTCTGCAAGGATGACGAGGTGCAGGTTGACTGCTACCTTCTCCTTCTGAGCTACGCCACAAATACAATGTGTGCTCCAAAATCCCACCGAGTGGAGAGCAATCCTCCCACTCGGGGGCTTAGCTGCAGTCCAGTACTCGCCTAAGTATTTGAAAATCCCACCGAGTGGAGAGCAATCCTCCCACTCGGGGGCTTAGCTGCAGTCCAGTACTCGCCTAAGTATCTGAAAATCCTACCGAGTGGAGAGCAAACCTCCCACTCGGGGGCTTAGTTGCAGTCCAGTACTCGCCTAAGTATCTGAAAATCCTATCGAGTGGAGAGCAAACCTCCCACTCGGGGGCTTAGCTGCAGTCCAGTACTCGCCTAAGTATCTGAAAATCCTACCGAGTGGAGAGCAAACCTCCCACTCGTGGGCTTAGCTGCAGTCCAGTACTCGCCTAAGTATCTGAAAATCCTACCGAGTGGAGAGCAAACCTCCCACTCGGGGGCTTAGCTGCAGTCCAGTACACGCCTAAGTATCTGAAAATCCTACTGTCATGCCCAATATGCGACCCTATCCAAAAGGAACTCGAAGGTACCACCAAGGATAGACCCGCATATTGAAACGCTTTTGCAAGGTGGATATCATTACATCAACATTACATAATATATGGGGATACATACAAAAGGCATACAATGCCACATGAATACAACATCACAATACATAGAGCATCATCCGTCTACGAATGAAACACAAACAGAAACTCAAATGACATCCACCCTGCTAGCCCAGGCTGCCGACCTGGAACCTATCCCCTGATCGAAGAAGAAGCAGAAGAAGAACTCCGAAACAAGCAAGCATCGCTCTCGCATCATGATCATCGCATAACCTGTACCTGCAATTGTTGTTGTAGTAATCTGTGAGCCACGAGGACTCAACAATCCCATTACCATGGGTATCAAGACTAGCAGAGCTTAATAGGAAAGGAAGGGGTAAAGTGGTGAGGCTGCAGCAGCGACTAAGCATATATGGTGGCTAACATACGCAAATAAGAGCGAGAAGAGAAGCAAAGGAACGGTCATGAAGCTAGCAATGATCAAGAAGTGATCCTGAACTCCTACTTACGTCAAACATAACCCAAAACCGTGTTCACTTCCCGGACTCCGCCGACAAGAGACCATCACGGCTACACACACGGTTGATGCGTTTTAATTTGGATCTGGTGTCAAGTTATCTACAACCGGACATTAACAAAGTCCCATCTGCCTATAACCGCAGTCACGGCTTTCGAAAGATTATACCCTGCAGGGGTGTCCCAACTTAGCCCATGACAAGCTCTCGCGATCAACGAAGGATATACCTTCTCCCAGGAAGACCCGATCAAACTCGGAATCCCGGTTTACAAGACATTTCGACAATGGTAAAACAAGACCAGCAAGGCCACCCGATGCGCCGACAATCCCGATAGGAGCTGCACATATCTCGTTCTCAGGGCAACACCGGATGAGACAGGCTACGAGTAAAACCAGACTTCGAGTTTCCCCGAGGTGGCCCTGCAGGCGGCTCAGTTCGGACCAACACTTAGACAAGCACTGGCCCGGGGGGGGACTAAAATAAAGATGACCCTCGGGTTGGCCGACCCAAGGGAAAGGTATAGGTGGTGGTGAGGCAAATGGTAAAACCAAGGTTGGACCTTGCTGGAGGAGTTTTATTCAAAGCAAACTGTCAAGGGGGTCCCATAAATCACCCGACCGTGTAAGGAACGCAAAATCCGGGAACATAACACCGGTATGACGGAAACTAGGGCGGCAAGAGTGGAACAAAACACCAGGCAAAAGGCCGAGTCTTCCACCCTTTACCAAGTATATAGATGCATTAATAATATAAGAGATATTGTGATATCCCAACCAAAATCCTATCCACCATGGAGAAATCTTCAACTTCACCTGCAACTAGCAACGCTATAAGAGGGCTGAGCAAGTGGTAACATAGCCAATCAATGGTTTGCATAGGAAAGGTGTCAAAGGTTAGAGGTTCATGGCAATATGGGAGGCTTCATAAACAGGTGATAGGTAGCGCAGCAAAGCGATAGAACGAAGCAACTAGCATAGCAATGATAGTAGTGAGATCCAGGGTAGAGGTCATCTTGCCTGAAATCCCGCAAGGAAGAAGAACGAGTCCATGAAGAATATGAAGCCACGAAGATGAACCAAGCGTAGACGAATGAATCCTCACGATCGCAACGAAACGGGAACTATCGAGAAGAAGCACACAACATAGTAAACACACCACACATGAACAAGACATGATGCACAACAAGCATGATGCATGACAAAGCTACATGAAGCTACTCATGGCAAGAGATGAGGCAAACAAGAGCAACACATCAAGGCAAGTTTAAATGAGGCCGGGAACAACATATAACAATTCCGGTAAGTCCTCATATGCATATTTCGAAGTTGGTCCAGATCTGAATAAACCTTATGTTCAAGTTGTTAAACAGCAAGTTAAGATGCACAAAGATGATCTACACGAGATTCTAGTCAAGTTACATATAAAGTTCATTTAGTTCGGAGCTATGGCCTAGAAGATATGAGCAAAACAAGTTAAACATGGCATTGATGCAAAATGCATACAAACATCAAGCAAACACCTCAAAACAAGGATGCAACATGATAATATGAAACTACATGCAAAATCAAGCAAGTTTCATATAGAGCACACTCAAAACGGAGCAACGGTTCAACACACACACACTATACAAGTTAAAGGACAAGCTGTCCAAAACAGCAACTAGGCATATTGCAAGCACCTAAACAACATGCTACAGCACCTCAACATAATAACAAAAGGCATGGGCATGATGTACAGGTAAAGCATAACAAAACATGAACACTGAGCTATCTCCAGAAATCACTAGAACATGCTCAAACACACATGGCAATATTGCAAACAATAACAATTCAGACTTTGCAGAAAATAACATCAGGTTGCAATGTTTAGAGCTATCAAACAACATGTTACAGGAACTTATCATGACAAACAAAAACATGGCATGGACCTACTAATTGCATAGATCAAAAGTCCCTTACTGACCATGAGCCAAAAAGGATCAGAAAATATGATGGCACCCATGTAAACATGGCAAGTTATAATACAGATTCAAACATGGCAGAAACAGAATTATGAAGTCATGTTGATGAGCTTATACCACTCACCACAGAGCAAAACATGGCATGGCAAGGCAACCAACAGTAAGAAGGCATGTTTGTGAAGCTAAGCATGGCAAGAGAAAGTTCATAGGGAACATGGATCACTAGCAAAACACATGGTAACAACTGAACTTAATGTTAACAGGCTGACAGCAACATTATCAAGCAACTTTGGAGAAAGATATGAACAAGCTACAGCAGGCTATAAATGCAACCAGGGGCACGGATGGATAGAACATGACATGTAGAACAAAACATATTTAGTGAACATCTCCAGATTATGCATAGAATGACTAGTAGCAGCAGGTTTACATAGCATCACGAAATAACAGATTCAGCCTAGCAAAACAGTAACAGCAAGTACACTACTTAACAAGCTCGATACACTCACCACAAGTCATTGCATGACAAGATAAGCATAGAATCATCAAGAAGACATGTTTATGAAACAAACCAAGGCAAGAACAAGTTCATAGCATGCAAGGATCAACTACAACAACCTTGGCAAAATTGAATAACATGTAAACAATCTGCCAGGAAACATTTTGAAGCAAAAGTAGAGCATGAAAATGACATGCTAGACTACTCCATAATTGCAACCAGAGGCATGAATGGATAGACAATAACCACATGTTCAAAACATCCTTACTGAAGTATCTCAAAATATGCATGGATCTCACTGTGGCATCAAGTTTACATGGCATCAAAATAACAGCAGAACAGGGACTAAAATCAGCAACATCACGATGCCTAGTTTGCATGCTTGTGCTAGTCACCGCACTGATCACAAAAATACATGGCATACACCACTATAAAGATGGCATGGCATAGATCGAAACACATGTAGACATCAACCTCATAGGATGCACACATCAATCATGGCAAAAATGACAAAAGAGCTCGTTCTGTTAACAGACAGCAGAAAACCTTATGAAGCACTCTTGCAATGATGATTCAGGCATCAAGATGAGCTCCAATGAATATGATGCAATGGAATGAAATTAATTACTCGTTGAGACGAACAATTTGACATATTACACGCACAAAATGGAGCTACGGACGCAGAGATATGATGCGATGAACATGGCATGATAATACTGAAATATTCGGGACTTAGGCAAAATATCACCTCCGGATCTGGGGGTTGACCCGGGCGCGGATTTCGAGGCAGCGACGGATCTCGCCGGAGGGAGGCCGGACGAGGCGGGGAGATGGCCGGGGAGGCGCGGCGGAGGCGGATCCGGCCGGTCCCATCCCGGATCCGGCCGGGGACGGCGGTGAACGGGCGCGGCTCCGGCGTGGAGGCGCGCGGGGAGCTCGGCGGCGCGGGGCGGAGGAGCTCCGGCCGAGGAAGAGGCCGGCGCGGCGAGGGACGGCGAGGCGCCCGGGCGGCGAAGCGGGAGGAGATAGAAGGCGCGGGCCGGGACATGTGGCGGCGTCTGGTTGGGCGGGCGGCAGAGACGGACATGTCCGGCGGGGTCCGGACGTGTCCGGCTGCGGGATGAGGACGAAGCTAGGGTTTCGGGGGGGATTTGATCCGCGAAAATTCCGGGGGGCACATATTTATAGTTTCTGGGAGTTAGGAGAGTCCAAATGAGGAGCGGTTTTCGGCCACGCGATCATGATCGAACGACTGAGAGCATGGAGGGGGTTACGATGGGTTTTGGGCCACTTTGGAAGGGTGTTGGGCTGCAAAGAGAAAGGGGGGTTCGGGCTACGCGGTTAACCGTTGGAATATCAAACGGACTCCAAATGCCACGAAACTTGACAGGCGGTCTACCGGTGCTATACCAAGGCCGCTTGGCAAGACTCGGTCCATTCCGAGAACGTTTAACACCCGCTCACGAAGAGAGGTAAGAAGGGGACGCCGGAGGACATAGGAGCGCTGGATTGCAAAATGGACAACGGGGAAAATGCTCGGATGCCTGAGATGAACATGTATGCAAAATGAAATGCACATGATGACATGACAAAATGCAACATGTAAGCAAATGACATGGCAACGACGGCGAATAACTGGCAGACACCTGGCGCATCGAATCCGGGGCGTTACACCTACCGAGTGGAGAGCAAACCTCCCACTCGGGGGCTTAGCTGTAGGCCAGTACTCGCCTAAGTATTTAATCTACTACCCTCTCCTTCAGAGCTACGCCACAAATACAATGTGCGCTCCATCCTGATCCGCATGAACGCAGGTCGACTGCCATCTGTGCTCCATCCCTACCTGCAAGAGCGATGAAGTATAGGTCGACTGGACTTTCCACCTCAGAGATGCGTCTCAACCACTAAAGTATATTCCGAGAGAAGAACAAAGTTCGCTCGAAGGCAAATGCAAGCATATTCGATGATAAGCCAAGTTCAGATAATGTCCTACGGATTCGAAACTGCTCAGGCGTCAAGCCTATAAAAGTTTGTCGGTTACAAAACCACTCGGCATTCCGAGGCAAATTTAAGACGAAGCATAGAAGTTTTTTACTCCTCAGGTGGAGGACTGGAGGGCGCGACAAACTGGTCCAGGTCGATTCCGTCAGCAATCCGAGTGGCAGCAGCAATGAAGGTCTCCATGAAAGATTGGAAGTCATGCTTCTTGGTATTGGCCACTTTGATGGACGCCAGCTTGTCCTCTCGCGCGTCCTTGCAGTGAACACGTACCATGGATAGAGCAACATCAGCACCACACCTGGCGTAAGACTTCTTCCATTCCTGCACTCGACCTGGAACGTCATTCAGTCGAGTCATTAAAGACTCGAGGTCATTTTGAAGTGTCTCTCTTGGCCAGAGTGTCGTGTCAATCCGCGACACCACAACCTTCAGCCGAGCGAGGTAGTCAACCACACCGGCAACACGAGACTCCAGTCGGAGCATGTTCATAGCGGCTTCATCCTTCACAAGAGAGTTGATGGGGTCCAAGCTTGTCTCCACTCGACTGGTCTCCTCCTCAAAGTTCTGGCAGAATTCTGTAAACACAATTCGAAGTAAAGCCAACAGTTCCACAACGAGTCGATGATAACAAGTCAAGTCGAATAGAAGAGATTACCTTCAAGCATGAGGAATAGCTTCTTGGCGAGCCCTCCCAGATAAGCCTCCAGATCGTTCTTCTTCCCCGCCAGTTTGCTAGCCTTGTCACTCAGAGCTATCTTGTCATTCTTCAGACGGCTGACCTCCTTGTTGGCCGCGTCGAGAGTAGCTTTCAGATTGGCGTTCTCCTCTTCAAGTTTCCCGACTGAAGCCAGTTTTTCTTCTGCAAGCTTCGTTTTGTCCAAAGCTGCCTTCTGTGCCTCGGCGAGTTCATGGTCCTTCTTCTTCAGAGCCTCCTTCAGTTTATCTACAAAGTGACAATGAGATCAGAATCAGAAATGGACAGAAAGACAAAGACAGACGTCAAGATTCTCACCAAACATACCTTTTGCTTCATCCTTCGCCTTCTGGAAGTTCTCTTGAACAAGCTTCAAGTCAAGGTCGAGCTGGATATGCTTGTTTTCTAATTCAGTGTAACGAGCCACAAGCTCGCAAGATTTCTGTGAAGGGTCAGTCGACAGACATCAAAGATGGGTTGCTTCCGAGTGACTAAGAGAAAAACAGTAACATTTCTAAGACTACAGTCGAATCAAAATATTCAACAGTAGTCTCGGGGACTACACCCAATGGGTGCACTCAGCGTGCCCCCACTAGTTCTACCGACTCGGTCCGATCAGTCGACCGAAATAGATAAAAAGGTTCTGATCCTAAACCATTGCTAACTGCCAGCAGTTAGCCACGGTGAAAAAAAAACAGATTCTTCAGACCTTAGTCGACTGCCAGCAGTCGACCATGGTCTCGGGGACTACACCCAGTGGGTGCACTCAGCGTGCCCCCACTGGTTCCAAGATTCCATTCGACCAGACCGACTGGAGAGGTTAGAGTGAAGAAATTCAAAATACGAAGACTATAGTCGACTGCCAGCAGTCCACCATAGTCTCGGGGACTACACCCAATGGGTGCACTCAGCGTGCCCCCACCAATGCAAAAATTCAATCGACACACCCAGTGGGTGTACAGATACAAAGATCTTCAGAAAGAAGAGTTTTCAGATACCATATCCTAACAGAACAAGCGATGACCAACTAACCTGGACGTTGCTCTGAAGAGCTGAGCTTGCATCATAAGCCGCCTGACTGGCTTCTCGGATCGTCTTCACCTGCTCCATCATGATCCCTGCCTGGCGTATGGCCTCCTTAGCAGCACCCGCTTGGTCCTCTGGGACGTGGTGGGTGGCGAAAAGGGAAGGCGGATCAGCAGTCGACGACGAAGGTCGAGCACTCGTCAGCGGTACACCGAAAGACACGGAAGTCCGAGTGATGTTGCCACCCTCCTGAACTAGTGTCCCAGGCTCTGATGCAATCTGAGTGGTCTTGCCGGCCGGCGCCTTTCTGTTCCTCCTCGTCCTCAGCGGCGCCTCGTCGTCATCATCAGGGAGATCAATGACATGAGGAGGAGCTTCAGGAGAAGTCCAAAGTTAAAAACGAAAATCCAATCGACCAAAAGTGAAACTTCAGAGATCATACCAAGGTTGGAGGTGGCAGCATCTTCCATTTCCTGGTCGTCGTTCCTGGCAGAGATCTCGGAAGTAGCAGCACTGCAGATTTCAGAAGTCAGTCAGTTAGTCAACGAGTCGACCAAAAGTCAGTCCATGCTAAACAAGAAAATGCAAGTTCTGCTATTACCCAGAAATAGTAGGAATGGTCATTCTCATCTTGGGCAAGGCCTTCGGTGGCTTGGATGACGCCGCTCATGGATGCTTCGGCGCTTTTTCAGTCGGCGTCGGAGAAGTCGTCCAAGAGCGCTTTGACGACTGCCCAACAGGCGCAGTCGTTTTGTCATGCTCGACCGCGGGGTCATGGATGAGCTTGGATCGCCTTTCCGTGCGAGGAGGATCGACTTCCTCCTCCTCCTCTTCACTGGAGCCGTCGTCATATTCATCCCCTTCACCATCAGATTGCCACTCCTCCTGACTTTCACCTCCGCTCGCTTCCTCCTCCTCGACCTGATCTTGCGCCCCGTTGGGCATCGAATACATCTCAGTGGTGGCCTGGAAGACAACAAACAAGACAAAAGTCAGTCGACTGATTTTAAGCAAACAGAATGAAGAAAATAGGATCACAGTTAGAGATGCAGGATTGGACCTTGTCTACTTCGTATGATTGGTCGAGTGGGGGAATCCTCCTGGCTCCTCGAGGGTTGTCCTTGTTCCCTGTGATGCTTGCCAGCCACCTCTCCAGCGTGTCATCCTCGACCTCCTCCGGGTGGATCCGAGTGGTGCCCTCAGTGCTAGAGTACAACCACATCGGATGGTCTCGAGCTTGAAGCGGCTGGATGCGTCGTCGGAGGAAGACCTCCAAGAGATCCATGCCGGTCACTCCGTCACGGATGAGATGGACAATGTGTTCAACCAGCACCTTAACATGTGCCTTCTCTTCCGGGATCACCTTCAAAGAGGACGGCTTCCTCACTCGGTCCATGGAAAAAGGAGGGAGTCCAGTCGTCTGCCCTGGCGTCGGCTGGTCTTGGCAGTAGAACCATGTCGACTGCCATCCATGGACCGACTCGGGAAGGATCATGGCCGGAAAAGAGCTTTTTCCCCTCATTTGAACCCCAAGACCCCCACACATCTGAATCACTTTTGTTCTCTCGTCACTCGGATTGGCCTTTTTCACTGTCTGGGAGCGACAGGTGAAAATGTGCTTGAAAAGACCCCAATGAGGCCGACAACCTAAGAAATTCTCACACAAGGACACGAAAGCAGCGAGATACATGATGGAGTTGGGTGTGAAGTGGTGGAGTTGTGCCCTAAAGAAGTTCAGAAATCCCCGAAAGAAAGGGTGAGGCGGCAAAGAAAACCCGCGGTCAACATGGGTGGCCAAGAGGACACACTCACCCTCCTGAGGCTGCGGCTCCGACTCCTTCCCCGGGAGCCGCGCTGATCCATGGGGGATCAGTCCTTCGTTGGCCAGGTCGTCAAGATCTTTCTAATGGATCGTCGAGCGGATCCAGTCGCCCTGGATCCATCCCTGCGGCAGGCCGGCCCTTGACGAAGATCCGCCCCGACTGGTCGCCCTTCCCTTCGCCTTCCCTGTCGCCTTCTTCGTCCGCTCCAAAGCCGTCGTCTTCTCCTTCACCATCGTCACCGGCGAAGCGTGCACGGAGCAGCAACGCTGAGAGGGAGGCGAACGCGGCGGATAAGTCTGAGGAAGAGGGAGAGGAAATGAGAGCGCACTGTTCAAAAAACCCCGTCCGGCGCCTTATATGAGGTTGCTTTCGAGTGACTGACTTGTAGGCCCGGGTGATCCTGTCAAATCCCGCAACAGTCGCACGCGCGATACGTGGCGAAAAAGGTGGCACGGAGATCGAGGCGTTCCTGCCTTATCCCATCCGAGTATCGCGGCCTCCTCCGCCCCGCGCGCTTCCCGAAATTCGGATCCCGCTAAATCCGCGAACCACAAAGCAACTTGTCAGACAGGAGATTTCCTCCGCTCTGTCATTCGGAGATCTCCAAGTACAGAAAATTCACTCGACAGATACAAAGAATGAATCAAGGCAACTGAAAAAGAAGTTGGTGTCATCACCTAAGTTCATTGATCCAGAACAAGACATACTCATAGCACGAAAAATGGGTCCGAAGAGTTCTCAACTCCTTCCCCACTCAAACCTCGATCCATTCAGGGGCTAATGATGAAGCCATGTACCTAGGGTAGGGTCACGGACCTGTCCAAGATGCCCTACCCAAGGACATTGCTAGAAGAAACCACCTATCAGTCGACTCAGAAGTATTCCACTCGACAGACTTGAAGACACTTGACCATGAAGCCAACCACTCAACCACCAGGAGATGTAAAGTCACTCTGCATACGAACGGTCGGTCATTAAGTAGCTTTTATGGTCTAGCACTTTATGTGGGGCGTTACCAATAACCTCCTATCTTAATGTACTTTAAACCCCGCATAACTGAGGGCTGGAGGGTCTGGCGAACTCTATATAAGCCACCCCCCTCCTCAGTGTAAAGGGTTTGCACCCCTATAACTCATACTCATATAATCCAGTCGACCGCCTCCGGGCTCCGAGACGTAGGGCTGTTACTTCCTCCGAGAAGGGCCTGAACTCG
Source organism: Triticum dicoccoides (assembly GCF_002162155.2). Taxonomy (NCBI): domain Eukaryota; kingdom Viridiplantae; phylum Streptophyta; class Magnoliopsida; order Poales; family Poaceae; genus Triticum; species Triticum dicoccoides. The sequence continues at coordinate 264,101,226 of NC_041389.1, forward strand.
TAAACATCTTGCGTTACAACTACTTCATAGCTAGGATCTTGCCTCTCCATTCCTACCTCCCTATTCTACTGTCAGACTTAGAACCACGACACCTACTACGCCCCCACCCGTAACCCTAAGATAGATAATGGGTAGCCCTCCAGCGAGCCCCTTTCTTCTTCTTTGTTCCCTCCGGCGAACTCTCAAAAATCGACTGACCCCAATTCAAAATTCAGTCGACTGTCATTTAGCTAATATGACTAAATAGACTAACCTCGTGTTGAATTTCTTCAAAAGAAAAATGATTGAACACTTCTGTAGGAATTTAATAGGAATCATATCAACGTTTTCATTTGTTCCAAAGGGTTTACACTTATGCCTAATTTTGTTGCTGAGAAGAAAAGACCCTCACAATATGACCCATGACACACCTTTCATCTACCCCGGAAAAAAAAAGGCACACCTTTCATCTTATTTATCATGTACTCCCTCTGTTCCTAAATAGTACTCCCTCCGTCCGAAAATACTTGTTCTCAAAATGGATAAAATGAATGTATCTATAACTAAAATAAGTCTAGATATAATCATTTCTAGGACAAGTATTTCCGGACGGAGGAAGTATATGTCTTTCCAGAAATTTCAATTGGACTACAACATATAGATGCATGTAGACATATTTTAAACTGTAGATTCACTCATTTTGCTTCGTATGTAGTCTCTTGTTGAAATCTTTAAAAAAAACTTATATTTGGGAACGAAGGGAGTATAAAAAAAGGAGCGGCAGATTTATGACAAAATTTTATGCCAACAGACGCTATCGAAAACAGTCACGCACTTTGTTTGGTTGTGTAGGGCGCAGTTGCAGGGACGTAACCTGAAACAGAATGGTTTGATCGCAAGCTTGTCTTGTACCTTGCGACCCAAACCTCGGGGATGAATTCCAAGAGAATAATCTCAATCTTCTCAGTTACTCCACCGAGATGCGGACAAAGATGGCATTGCGCGTGCCGCAGATGCGTCCAGCCTTGGAGAGACCCGAGGTGACACATGAGACAAGCTCACCACATCGGAAGGTATGAACTCGAGGCCTCGCCATTGTTGTTGCTTCGAACCGGACAACGGGGTCGAACAATGCCCATGGCTTGACTCACTCGATAACCTTAATTACTCTCTGCAGGGAGTGGAACCGCGCACTTGGGGTGGGATAGCATCCATCATGTTCCAGCAGCAGCAGCAGCCGCAGCGCCAGCAGCAGCAGGAGGACGTGATGTCGTCGGCGACGTCCTCGCCGGCGTCGACGCTGTACTCTCCCACGCCGTACGCTTTCGCGGGGACGTCGGTGCAGGAGCTGAGCTCGGACCAGTGCAGCGTGCGCCTCATCAGCCTGCTGTACCAGTGCGCCTCCGAGGTGGCCGCCGGCGAGTTCGACCGCGCTAACCTCTGCCTGGAGCATATCATGCAGCTCGCGTCGCTGGACGCGCCTCACACGCTGCAGCGCCTCGCCGCCGTCTTTGCGGACGCGCTGGCCTGCAAGCTGCTGAAGCTCCTGCCGGGCCTCTCGCGGGCGCTCCTCTCGTCTTCGAGCTCCGACGACGCCCACCTCGTCCCGGCCGCGCGCCGCCACATGTTCGACATGCTCCCGTTCCTGAAGCTCGCGTACCTGACCACCAACCACGCCATCATCGAGGCCATGGAGGGCGAGCGGTTCGTCCACGTCGTCGACCTCTCCGGCCCTGCTGCCAACCCCGCGCAGTGGATCGCGCTGTTCCACGCATTCCGTGGCCGGCGCGACGGCACGCCGAATCTCCGCATCACCGCCGTCCACGAGAGCAAGGAGTTCCTCGCTGGCATGTCCGCGGTGCTCGTCAGGGAGGCCGAGGCGTTCGACATCCCGTTCCAGTTCAACGCCGTCGAGGCGAGGCTCGAGGACATGGACTTGGACGCGCTCCGGCACAACCTCCGCGTCAGGTCCGGCGAGGCGCTCGCGGTGAGCGTAGCGCTGCAGCTGCACCGCCTCCTCGCGGCCGACGACACCGGAGGCAGGCGGCAGGGCGGCCTCACCCCGCTCCAGATCGTCGCGCGGTCCAGCCCGAGCAGCTTCGGGGAGCTCCTGGAGCGGGAACTGAACACGCGGCTACAGCTGAGCCCCGACGCGTCCGCGTTCTCCTCCATGTCGCCGCAGTCCCCGATAGGCGGCCACTTCCCCGCCGGAGGGCAGCAGAGGCCCAAGATCGGGTCCTTCCTGTCGGCGGTGAAGGCGCTGTCTCCCAAGATCATGGTGGTGACGGAGCAGGAGGCGAACCACAACGGGGCGGCGTTCCACGAGAGGTTCGACGAGGCGCTCAACTACTATGCGTCGCTGTTCGACTGCCTGGAGCGCGCGGCGGCGGCGCAGCGGGGCAGCGCGGCGGCGGAGCGGGCGCGGGTGGAGCGGTCGGTGCTGGGGGAGGAGATCAGGAGCATCGTGGCGTGCGAGGGCGGGGAGCGGAAGGAGCGGCACGAGCGGGCGCGGCAGTGGGCGGGGAGGATGGAGGCGGCGGGGATGGAGCGGGTGGGGCTGAGCTACAGCGGCGCCATGGAGGCGAGGAAGCTGCTGCAGAGGAGCGGGTGGGGCGGGTACGAGGTGAGGCACGACGCCGAGGGGCACTGCTTCTTCCTCTGCTGGCACAAGAAGCCGCTGTACGCCGTCACCGCTTGGAGGCCGGCGGGGTACCACCACTCCGGCGGCGCCAGGTCCAGGTGATGGATGAGCGGAGCGTATCTCCTTCTCGTGTGCCGCATGTACCCTGCTGTCTCTCTCTAATTCAGGTGTGTTAATTTGACTGTGGATTGGACTGGATGAACAGCTTGTTCTACCGAGTTTGCCACAGGAGTACAGGTACAGCGCTCCAAAAAAAGCTTTAAAATCCAGGTGAATGTTTTGGGCCTCCGATTCGGTTCGACAACTTTGGTGTTTCTTATTCCCATCAACGGTCAACTAGATCCAACGGCTTAGACACCTTCTTCTACCTTCCCACGCCCCTAAGATAGATAATGAAATAAATAAACGATGTTTCTCTCGCGAGCTCACCATCCCCACACCCGTAACATAGATAATGGGATAACCTTCTCCGGCGAGCTCCTTCCTTCCCTCCTTGTTCCTTCCTTCACGTGAAAATCGACTGATGTAAATTTCAAATTCAAGCGACTTACATATACCTATTGTGTTTTTATTAACTCAAATGTAGCATTTAGAGGATATGAATCACACCGGCATCTGCATAGATAGGATGGACACAACCAATAACAAGCAGTCCAACAAAAAGGTAAATGAAACGACATAATGTCAACAATAAAGTTGTATAAAACCAGCATTGTGTCTATATCAAAGGAAGGGGTGGACCAATCCGGAGATTACGCTGTCACCCATGTTGGGTAGAAACCTCTGTGGTCACTTACTTCAAGCGCATACACATCACCTTGAACACCGGTTGATACTCCATTTGATCCAGCATAGACCTCGTATGGAGCCAATGAGTACAACGCAAAATAACCTGCAATGGAGAAGAAACTTTGCCACTGGAGACAACATCATTTCTATATAGTCAAAGCGACCATAATAAGGGTGCATGTCAGGTATTAGCATGTTGAACCTACCTGGTATTCTGTCAAGTCGGAGACCATAAATATTGATTACACTTGTGGTTGTTACAAATTGGACGTTATTTGGATGACTGACCAAGTAGAACGCGCAAACTTGCATTGGAAGAAGAGGTGTTTGATCGTCTTGCCATGAGGACAAAAACAACACTTCTTACTCCCATGCCAATTGCGCAGAGCGAGGTTATCTTTTGTCAACACAACTCACATTCGAAGATACCACATGAAAATTTTAGTTTATGGCAGTACCTTACATTTCTAGGTTTATTTATTTCTATGCACTGAAATCTCAGAGTGCATAAGAGCACGATACATAGACTCAACAGTAAATGACCCAGATGTGATGAGACTCCAATGAAACAAATCCCGCCCTTGTGTCATGTTAACTGATTCCAAACGGGTTAACAGTTGTTGCCATGACATAAGTCGGGGGCCAACCAAGTCCCGCCGAAAAGATACATCGAGGGGTAGGGTGTGGAGCTAAGCACTTCCGCAAGAGTATCATCCTTATCGCGGAAAATGTTGTACAAGTCTGGACATTGTTCCCAGGGAGTGGTGTTTCCTAACCACTTACCCTCCCAGAAACATACCTCTGAGTCACCTTTTATCATGAAAGACCCAAAGCGGAAATGATGCTTCTTTGTCGTCATCAGGCCAGCCCAAAAATGTGAGTCCATCAGGCTTCAATATGCCTGGGACACCGCATTTTGGCCTAGATACTTATTGCGCAACAGGGTTTGTCAAACGCCCTCCTCGGTAAGTGGCTTGAACAAACATTTAATAAGTAAGGTGTCATTCTTGACCTTGAGGTCTTGAATGCCGAGACCTCTTTGGCCTTTCGATTGACAAACAACACTCCAGGTGAGCCAGTACTTTTTCTTTTCACTATCTCCTTACCAAACCAATCTGGACCTAAAATAATCAGAACCCCTTTATGGAGTTGAAAATAGGAAAGCGTATAGTTAACCATGTTTGTAAGGACCGAGTTGACAAGAACTAGTCGTCCTCCAACAGAGAGCAACTTACCTTTCCAACTGCTCAACCATTTCTTTAAGCGCTCTTTGTCACATCTACATGTTTCCTTAAAAAAACTAAATCAAATGTCTGTCATGCAACCTCACTTTAAATCAACGATTGATAGCAATTCAACCATACATTTAAATCTTAATAGGAGTGACGGATGTTCAACACATTTTTGAACTCATCGATCCCAAATTCAACCATACTCCTTGAAAGCGGCCTTCATCTCGTGTTTTCTCTCCTCGGGCTTGAATTTCTTCATTGATGCATGTTGTTCACCCAGATGGGTTGCTCCTTGAGCTTCATCCGGCAATGCATCTATGTGAAGGGCTTGCCCTCCGTCCTTTGCTTCATGCCTACAAACCCTGCACTTGTGGCCAACCACGCATCCCACAACAATGCATTCTTCCTCACTGAGTACCCCACCATCGTGCTTGCTTCATGTTAAACAAGGAGAAAATTAAAAAAATCCCAATGGCATTTGCTCAAACACTTGTCGGGCGTGGTGTCTGCCATGGACAACATCGGCTAGGGCGAACGATACATGTGTTGCGGATGGATCCACACCTCGGTGGTGAAGAACAAGGTGCCTGGGTGGAGCAGTGGTGGTTCGACAAGAACTAGGTGGCGGACAGGGTGGTGTAGAGGCGGCGGTCTTGGTGGGTGCGGATACAAAGCAAGGGGAGGGACGAAATGGGAGAACAAGCCTCTGAGAGGGGTGGTGGGTGGGTTAGGTTTGTCGGAGTACGACATGGCGGGCGTCTGGGATTCCCCAAACCTCCCACAAGTTTGTTTCTGGTTTGGCTGAATTCAAACGTCCGGACCGGTCCATGGACATGTGATGCATGATGTTGGATGGGCCAAAGGACCGCGTTGTCCAGACATTTATGTGTGTTTTGATGAACAACGTTGGAGTTGCCCTTATGCAAGGGTGTCTCGCCATCTCTCTAGGTTTCAGCGATAATGTCATACTCCTTCGGTCCAAAAATATGGTGCGTATTGGATTTTTTCCCGAAGTCAACATGACCAAATTTCTAACAAAATTTATCGGCATGTAGAATATCAAACCAAAGCCATTAGATTTGTCATGAAATATATTTTCATTATATGGTATACATTTGGTACTGTAGATATATATAATTTTCTCAATAGGCCCTGATCAAAGTCTGTAAATCTCGATTTCCGCTGAAACTAACATGCACTATATTGTGTTACAGAGTAATCACAACATAGTGGGAAAAAAACTCCATGTAAAAAGGTGTGATGTTGGCTTCTCATGTCGTTGTCACTCAAAAAAATCAGTCTTGCATGCTGCCATATGTGTGCCTTCACACAGTTAGGCTGAGCCAGGTCTCTTTTTTTCGGGTGAAAAAACTTGTATTACTCAAACTCCACACATGTACAGTCCATTGCAGCCATCTCTATGGATACGTGAGGTCCAGAACCCAACCAAGTCATGGTTCTACCCTCAATACGAGCAAAATTAGCTAGGCTATCACTAACCTTATTCTGGCTACAATTTACATGAGTAATACAACTTTCACGAAGAGACATAAGATATTTAATCTCCTTTATGATGGACGAGTAAATGGATCGGTCAACCTCCAAAGCTTGGGTCATCTTCACCGCCACAATTGAGTCCATTTCCACGATCACCGGTAGCTCACTTCTCTGGATGGCAAAGGACCAGGCACACAACTCAGCTTCCAGTGCCTCGCGGCAAGAGAACAATTGCCTGCAAGAGGAAAAAAATGATCGCTCCCTTATCATCATGTAGGACCATTCCAGTGCCAGTTGTTCGTCATCCGCAAAAGACCCATCAGTACTAAGCTTCACCCATCCGGACTTTGGCGCTAACCACTTAGTCACCGTTTTTTCCATTATCATGTGCGGACTCCATCTTTCATATGTGATGCTAGACTTGCCTTTCTGTGGATCAGTAGAGAGATCAATTTTAATACCAATCAGAGAGTCCAAATAGCTTACCAAGAATCTTTTCGATGCTTACATAGGCGGGGCTGGTTTATGGTGTACGACCTCATTGTGTATGTGCCATACCCTCCACATGGATAACAATAACATAGATCTCTCAATGTTCTGTAGCGGTTCAAGTGCATGCAACAACAACTCATCCCCGTTATTTTGCAGGGTAGATAAACATGGGAGTGGCCAAACTTCAGACATTGCTTCCCATAAGATCCTCGCAAAGGAACAGCGACAGAGAGCATGGAAGCAATCCTCTGGTTCATTAGCACATACCGGACAAAGGTTACTTGTTTCAAGTCCATGCATGTACTTGTTGCACCATGTCGGCAGCGAATTTGTAGCAACCCGCCACACAAAATTCTGGACCGTGGGAGGAACATCTGAAGACCATATGAGCTTCCAACAAGAGCGCCGACCGTCAGGTCGCGATCTAGAGCTCGTTGTCGAACTCCTGTGAGCCTCTTCAAAACCAAATTGGTAAGCACTCTTGATCGAAAAAACGCCGAACTTACCCGGCCCCAAGCCAAGGTGTCATCCTCATGCCTAGGAGACGCCCTTATTTTCAATATCTCATTTACATTAGCCGAGAGGAAATACTCCTGCAATAGCTGAAAGTGCGTTATATCGACTAGAGGGGGGGTGAATAGGCGATTTTTATGAATTCTTCACTAAGGAATTTGCTGGTGAGGAAATTCCTAAATGAATAACTACTTGCAGCGGAATAAGTACTCAAAAGTAAACATAGCAGAACACAAGCATAGTCATCATGATGAAATGAAGACAAGCACAGAGTACAGAAAGCGTAAGCACGGGATAACACAGGATGAAGACGGACAGACTGAAGAAATTGAACTGAGGAAATTGAGAAAGTCTTCAGTCGAAGTCTTCAAACAGATATGAACAAGTATAGAACAACAGAAATGAGGAAATGAAAGAGTTTAGGAAATAGAACCAGTAAGCTTGGTGAAGACAATGATTTGGTAGACCAGTTCCAACTGTTGTCTCAGTTGTACGTCTGGTTGGAGCGGCTAGGTATTTAAACCTGAGGACACACAGTCCTCACCGTATTCTCCTTGAGCTAAGGTCACACAGACCTCGCCCAATCACTCGTGGTAAGTCTTCAGGTGACCTCCAAACCTTCACAGACTAGGTCACTCGGTGATCCACAATTCCTCTTGGATGCTCTAGACCATGACGCCTAACCGTCTGGAAGAAGCACAATCTTCAAAGGTAACAAGCATCGGATCCACGCATGATCAATCTCTTCAGTGATGCTCAATCACTTTGGGTTTGTAGGTGTGTTGGGTTTGGGTTTTCCTCACTTGATGATTTTTGCTCAAAGTCCTCGGAGGATGGGATGCTCTCAAATGACAAGTGTCAGTTTCTCTTGGAGCAGCCAACCAGCTAGTGGTTGTAGGGGGGCGGCTATTTATAGACTAGGGAGCAGCCCGACATGATAAGACATAAATGCCCTTCAATGATATGACCGTTAGGTGGGTAGATATTTTGGGACAGCTGGTGCATAGCACAGCAACGTCGGAAATTTGACTCTCAAATTCCTCAGGCTATCATGTTCCTCACTGTGTAGGTAATCCGCACTGGCAAATTCCTAACTCCTCAGTCAGAACAAATTCCTCAGCAACCAGAAGAACTTCGTCCCTGTTACTGAAGAAATTGACTGAACTGTATGAGATTTCCAATGGCTTCACTCGAAGGGAAGTGTAGGTGTAGGATTTTGAGTTGAGCATCACATGGAAATTTTTCCTTAGTATTTCCTCGACCCCCTTTAACAGTACGGTGTTTCCTATGACTCAAGAAAGAGAAAATGAAACTACGAAAACAGAAGTCTTCACGCTTCATGTTCCTCGAATGATTGCCAAGTCTTCAAGGTCACACCAATTTCTTCACTTTCAAAGTCTTCAAAAAGTCTTCAGAAATACAAAGTCTTCAGTTAAAGAACTTCATTTTTAGGGGTCGACTTTCTCTGTAAATATAAAACTCCTCGTAGACTTATAGACCTGTGTACACTCACAAACGCATCAGTCCCTTAACCTATAAGTCTTCAATACACCAAAATTACTAAGGGGCACTAGATGCACTTACAATCTCCCCCTTTTTGGTGATTGATGACAATATAGGTTAAGTTTTCAACGGGGATAAACATATGAAGTGTAAATACTGATATTGAGGAATTTGATTGCAAGATATAGAAGAACTCCCCCTGAAGATGTGCATAGTGAGGAATTTGCTTTTGAAGCAATGCACACTTGAAGAGCATAATCATGGAGATCTCCCCATATATCTTGTAATTCATACACGCATTTGACATATAATATGAAGAATTTGAAATGCATGATGAAATATGGTGACTGATGTAATTCGCATGCGTGCATTGACATTAATGAGGATTAGGCATGCAGAAGAACTCAACAAAGGTATCAAGCCACCATAGAGTTTAAGTTTACAACTCGATCCAGTAAAGTCATCAGAAGAACGAGAGTTGTAACTTAGCAAAAAAATTGCCCATATAAGATCGACCCGCTTGAAGACTAACTCAAATTTCTCCCCCTTTGTCATTGAATGAACAAAAGGGTTGAAAAATGAGGACTAACGCCCCTGAAGAATATCATGATGATGGAGGAGCACCAGCGTTGTTGGGGTCTTGTGTCGTTGTAGGGCCTGCCACAGTGTTGTCCAAGTCTTAATACTCGTCTGTGTCGCGTGATGAAGAATATGAACTGGCGACCAAGGAAGGAACCTTAACCTTCTTGTATTTCTTCGGTGGAGGAGCAGACGAGTCAAAATCTTCCTTGAAACCCACTTGCTTCAAATCTTCTTCACCATAGAGATATGACAGAATAGCCCAGGTGCGATCGAAGACTTCATGGAGGTAGTAATGGTTTTTCTTCACTGCATTATGTGTAGCAGTCATGTTGTGAAGAATAGAGTCAAACTGACGCTTAACCCATTTGTGGTTTTGATCCACCTTCTGGTGAAGACTAAGAAGCAGCTCACGGTCAGTCATCACACGAGGAGCGGTGGCTTGAGGATTTGGCTTGGATGCATTGGCAGCAGAATCATGAGTTGCAGAGTCATCATTGGTGGAACAAGATGCAGCTTTGCGGAACTGACCATCCAATGGACGAATACCTTCATCGATAACAGCTGGTGCCTTGCCCTTCTCATCAGCTGAGGAATATGTCTGTTTGAGGACTTCAATCGGTGGCAAGTAGCTGAGGTGATTCTAAAAGTCAGCTTTGTAGTTGAGTGAAGACCTTGTTCTGAGGAATCTCATGATCCAAGGAGCATAAGGCTTCGGCTCAAACAGAGAAAGTGCAACATTTTCCAGAGTCCTCATGAAGAAATCATGATAGTTGACAGGGATGCCATGCATGATGTTGAATAGCATATTCTTCATGATGCCAACAATTTCCTCATCAGATGAGTCATGGCCTTTGATAGGACTCATAGTCTTCGTCAGAATGCGATAGATGGTTCTTGGCACATACAACAATTCCTTCACGAGAAATTTTGTCCTTGGGGCTTGACCAGGCTTCAGAGGCTTCATTAGCACTTGCATGTAATGAGCAGTAAGTTCAGGTTCTTGGTATAGACAACGAGCACCTTCAGGTGGAGGACTGATTGGCAGGGCATGAAGCAATTCAAAGGCCGGTGCCTTATAATGAGTGTTTTCGGTCATCTAGTCCAACACCCAAGTGTTGATATTATCAGCATCACCTGTGATGTGCAGCGTTGCGTAGAACTGAAGAATAAGCTCTTCATTCCAATCAATGATGTCAGAGCAAAAGTTTAGCAGTCCTGCATCATGAAGCATACTGAGGACTTGAGAGAAGCAAGGCATTGATTCCATGTCCACGTGAGGAATATGCTCGTGTTCGAAGACTTTTTCTTTGTTGAAAAGCAGTGAAGAATAGAAATTGGCCTGGCTGGCAGTCCAGAAGCGCTTCCTTCTAAGACGAACATTGTCATAAGGATTGAATTCAGTGAAGAAAACATGGTGGCCGAAGAAGCCATCAGCCTTGAATTTCTGCTTCTTTGAGAAGGGATCCTTTGGCTTGGGCTGAGGAGTGTCAGTCAATTGCATCACCACCTCAGGAATCACAATCTCAGGATCCACAGACTGAGGAATTTCAGGCTCTTCTTCAGCTGTAGCCTAGGTCTTCAATTCTTCATTTACAGTTTCTTCAGCACTAGTGGCTGGAATTTCTTCATGGACAGATGGGGTTGCATGAGGTTCTTCAGATCCCATTTGTACTTTAGTAGCAGCTGGGGACTGAAGTTGCTTGAAGTGGAGTGAACATTGGAGAGCTGAGGTGCTGACTTTCCCAAAAGTCATCATTCAGCACTGGTGTGGTACAACCAATGTCCACATCCTCATCTTCCATTTCTTCAACACCGGCCTCTTCAGCAGTGAACTGAGGCATAGGCGAGGATACCACAGGTGTTGAAGGGATTGCATCCACTTCAATTTCTTCATCCAACTGCTCTGACGAAGCAGTAGAAGGATTCTTTTCATCGGATTCGCTTGGAATCACATAATCTTCACTAAAAGGAACAAGGTCCTTTGATGGCATGAATGAGACAGGAACGACATCAATTGGGTTGTCAATTGAGCTTGTCAAAGGCTTCATCTTCTTCGGAGCTGAAGAATCTGATGAAGTTGATGCCTTCCTTTTCTTCACAGCTGCGTGCTCTGCAGCCTTGGTCTTCTTCACATCTGATGCAGATGGAAGGATCGGAGTTGGGCTAGGCGCAGGAGCAGCAGAGGAATTTGGTTCAGTTTCATCAGGCACAACTGATGTAGTTGCCTCCCTGACTTCTTCATTTTCTTCAAGCGCACCACTAGTGGATGCCCTGGCAATTTCTTCAGTGGCTGGAATGCAGTCATCAGCCCTGGTACTTTCATTTTCTTCAGCAGCCTGATTGTCATCAGTGGTGCTGGCATGTTTTTCAGTAGGCTGAGCAGATGCTTCAGCCTGAGGATTTTCTTGTTGTGTTGGGGCTGCAACATTTGAAGTGAGTTTATCAGTAATATTCACAAATCTGACTTTGGCTCCAAGCCAGTCAGCATAGTAGCGATCAAATTCATAACTCAGTTGCTTAATCTCAGCTTGCAAGGCAATGAGTTGTTCAGGGGTAAGAGTGAGGACATTGTCCTTTAGGTAGCGCTGCTTCTTGTACTGCGCTTTCTTCACCCTTCTTCCTTCTTCAAATTTCCATTTTTCTTCTTCAATGAAGGCAGTCAGAACATGACTTTGACCAGGAGGTTCATCTCCGGCAAAGGCGTGTTTGGGTCCTTGTGCCATAAATCAATGAAATCTAGGATCAAGTTTGGATCCAATAACAGTGGCACATTGCTGCCTTTGGCTCTAGCGGCTCTGGCATGCCTGTCTCTGATGATTTTGGCAAGTTCTTCATCATCAGCCTCATCGTCATCAGAGGGCACTTGAAAGGCAACCTGCTTCTTGTGAGGACTTGGTCGAAGGCCTCGTCCAGCAGTGGCCTTTTTCTTCAGCAGAGAGGGGCCAGTTGAGGAATTTGGTGCAGCTGAGGAACTTGCAGACGCTCCTGAGGAAATTGAGATGCCTGTAGTCCTTTGGCACATGGCAAGATGCACATGTGCCGAGGATTTAGTCGGAGCAGCTGAAGACTTCGTCAGAGGAGCTGAGGACTTTGAAGGAGGAGCAGATTGAGGAATTGGCCATGAGGGCTTTGAAGAGTCTGGCTGTGAGGGCACTGCTGAGGAACTTGACCATGAGGGCATTGAGGGAGAAGCACTTGGCTTGTGAGCAGGCTTCTTAGGCATGGCCTTCTTCGGCTTGCTTGTAGAGGCCTCGGCAGTGGTAGCAGCAGTAGCAAAGTCTTCATTAAATTTCCTCACTGCTTCCTTTGCTTGTTTGGCCAGTTTGGCCTGGCGCTTAGCCCATTCATCAGGATAATCCTCACCGCGCTTGAGGCTGGTGGGATCTGCCAATTGGCCAGGTGCCAATGGAGGTGTTGGGCATGGAGGGTTGAGTGCAAATTTCTTCATATACTTGGGAGTGACATATCTGTAGTCCCTCCATTCACGTGCACATCTCCTCTCAATCTTTTGAATGCACACCTTGCGCTGATTTTTATCTTTCTCAGGGGGTGTGCAGTATCCAGCATAAATATCATCAGGGATCTCAAATGTTGTGTTGACCTCAGGCCTCTTTCCACCCTTCTGTGACTTCTTACCGTCAGCCATTTTCTTCAGCTGAGGAATATGAACAACTGAAGTTTCTGAAGATGTGTGCAACTTTTCTTTGAGGAACGCTGCAAATGAGTTAAATTGATGAGAACCTAGTGATTCAGCAGCGGACATGTGTACTTGTGAACAGAGTATAGTTGCGAGGAATTTGGAGAGGTCATATGCATTTTCAGAAGGTTTTTCAAAAAGAAAAAGTTTGAGGAATTTGACCAGATGAGTCTTGAGGAATTTCACTAAGCGTGCTTTGTCTTAGGTTCCAGAGTTGTATAGATCGAAGATCCACACAATTGAGGAATCTTGAATAAAATCATTGCTTAGAGAAACGAATCAAGAGCAGATGACATGTGAGGTGTTCAGTGTGTGAAGATTTGAAGAATAAACACCTTTGAAGATTTTCAAGAAAACATTCGAATCAAAAGAGGGTAGTAAAAGTAACTTTTAATTACCCTTGATGAAGAACACGACGAACTGAGAAGTGTAAACGTGAAGTTCGTCGGTTCAGATCTTCCGCGCCCTAACTCGGCAGAGGAAGACAGCTACGGCGGAGGCGGAGTGAAGAAATCCGCAACCGGCGCGAGTACGACGGTGACGAGGTCGAGGCAGTGAAGCTCTTCCTCACCGGCGACAATGAAGTAGCAGCGGTGCTAGGGTTTGAGAAGCTCGAGTGGGAGTGAGAACGAGTGGAGTAAAAATGAAGTGAGGAAGAGGAGGGGGGTATTTATAGTCGAAGTGAAAAACTGTACGCCTGAAGAAATCGGACAAACGTGCCCCTGGCCCTTCTCATTCACTTGACATGTGTCACCCACGTACTGAGAGGTGGCGATTGTGTAAGGTCGTGGGTGAATAGATAAGTATTGCCGTGGGATGTGGAACGGTTTGAGCGGCAAAGCCGAAAATTTAGATAAGATAAGTTAAAAGTTCCGTTCGCAATTTCTTCAGCTGACAAGTACACAGTGAAGATTTTGAACGAGCTTCAAATAGAACGCACAAGAAGAATTTGTGAACAAGCTGGGTTGAGTTTAGCATAGAGGGGGAAGGGTCCGGTCACATTCAGTTAGCAAAAAAAACAACTTAAAGAATTAGCAATAAGTGAATGTTGTAGAGGACATAAACTCATATATATATATATATATATATATATATATATATATATATATATATATATATATATATTCAAATGAAGAACAACGAGGAAAGAGTGAAGACAATGCAAAGATGAAGAATTTGAAAAACTGAGGAATTTCAAAAACGAAGAAAAACTCAAATTGAAGATTTTCAACTTTGGTTGGTGGCGTAACCCACCGTATAAGAAAGCTGATTTCAGACACCGCATACAATTGTTGTAGGGCTTTGAGAATCAATTCCTTCATTAATTTCTTCACACTTAGAGGGTTAGTCTTCATTGATTGAAGAAAAACATTACTTTGTGTGTTGCGCATCTAAGTCATCAAGTCAGCATAAGTGTTAGGATGTGTGTCCTTTTCAGAGAACATTTGAAGATTCTAGGATATTTAGATCACACCGCAACTTGCTAAATCTCTTCTCATCTAAGGGCTTAGTGAAGATATTGGCCAGCTAGTCTTCAGTGCTTGCGTGGTCGATTGAGATGTCGCCCTTCAACACATGATCACAAAGAAAATGATGACGAATCTGGATGTGCTTTGTCTTCGAGTGCTGAACTGGGTTATGAGCAATCTTGATAGCGCTCTCATTGTTGCAGTAGAGAGGCACATTCTTCACGTTGATGCCATAGTCCTTGAGTGTTTGCTTCATCCATAGTAATTGAGCACAGCATGATCCAGCAGCAATGTACTCAGCTTCTGCAGTGGAGAGTGATACGCAGTTCTGCTTCTTCGAGGACCAACAGACCAAAGATCGTCCGAGGAAATGGCATGTGCCTGACGTTGACTTGCGGTCCACACGATCACCAGCATAGTCAGAGTCTGAATATCCAATGAGATCAAATGAAGAGCCCTTGGGATACTGTCGGTGTCAAAACCGGCAGATCTCGGGTAGGGGGTCCCAAACTGTGCGTCTAGGCGGATGGTAACAGGAGACAAGGGACACGATGTTTTTACCCAGGTTCGGGCCCTCTCGATGGAGGTAAAACCCTACTCCTGCTTGATTAATATTGATGATATGGGTAGTACAAGAGTAGATCTACCACGAGATCGGAGTGGCTAAACCCTAGAGGCTAGCCTATGGTATGATTGTTGTTCGTCCTACGGACTAAAACTCTTTGGTTTATATAGACACCAGAGAGGGCTAGGGTTACACAGAGTCGGTTACAATGGGAGGAGATCTTCATATCGTATCACCAAGCTTGCCTTCCACGCCAAGGAAAGTCCCATCCGGACACGGGACGGAGTCTTCAATCTTGTATCTTCATAGTCCGGGAGTCCGGCCAAAGGTCTTAGTCCGGCCATCCGGACACCCCCTAATCCGGGACTCCCTCACTAGCCCCTGAACCAGGCTTCAATGACGACGAGTCCGGCGCGCAAGTTGTCTTCGGCATTGCAAGGCGGGTTCCTCCTCCGAATATTTCATAGAAGATGTTGAACACCAGGGTAGTGTCCGGCTCTGCAAAATAAGTTCCACATTCCACCATAGAGAGAATAATATTTGCGTTAATCGGATCTGTGACGTATTACGCAGCGTGACATCATGCCACGGCCAGGCTTTTATTCATTTTATTGTTCCACCTCAGCGCGTTTAGCGAGGCGGTTTCCTTGGCACGTCTTGTCAAAGCAGAGATCGTGTCCCCTTATTCCGGGATTCTCATCAATATGGGTGTGGGTAACCCAACCGCGCCATTAACCGCGGCGCTTGGGAGATAAACGAGTTTTATTAGGCCGGTGGGGGGCTCGTAGTTTTGGCCGCCCATATAAGGGGATAAGAATCCGTCCTTTCCATTCACGCCTTCTTCTTCCTCTGCTTATCCGTCCCTGCGCGCTCGAGCTCCAGCGCCCAAGCCCGCACTTCCCACGTCAACCTTCTCCAACCATGTCCGGAGCGGGAGGTAGATGGATGGCCTCCTCCGTCACGGAGGGGCAAATCAAAAAACTGAGGAAGGCCGGATACTTGTCTAACGACATTGCGCACCGGCTTCCAGATGTGGGGCAACTCATCCCCACCCCCAGGCCCCATGAGAGGGTTGTTTTTCTTCCCCATTTCCTCCGCGGACTGGGTTTTCCTCTTCACCCATTCGTCCGGGGGCTCATGTTCTACTACGGCCTGGACTTCCATGATCTGGCCCCGAACTTCATCCTCAATATCTCGACGTTTATCGTCGTGTGTGAGGCCTTCTTCCGCATCCAGCCCCACTTTGGCCTATGGTTGAAGATCTTCAGCATCAAGTCGAAGGTTGTGAAAGGCCGATAAGCGGAATACGGAGGTGCCATGGTGGGCAAGATAGCCAACATCACCTGGCTCGAGGGTGCCTTCGTGGAAACCATCAAAGGGTGGCAATCGGGGTGGTTTTATATCACCGAGCCGCGTGGCCCTAAGTGGGCAGTGGCCCCCGAATTTCGATCTGGCTTCCCCACCCGGCTCACATCTTGGAAAGAGACGGGCCTGTCGTGGGGCAATCCGGAAGAGGTGACCGGACTCCAAACTTGCGTCCGAGACCTGGTGACCAAGAAGGTCAAGCTTGTCAACGTGGTCCAGGTCATGCTCTTTCGCCAGATCCTCCCGTGTCAACGACGGGACTTCAATTTGTGGGATTTGACCCAGCCCAGCACCAGACTCTATCCCGGCTCTTCGAAACGAAGCACGAGGACGCCTAGAAGGTGCTTTTCAAGGGTTCCGAGGTCTCCTCTCCCGTCACCGAGGATCGCGGATTCTGCGCCAAACGTCAAGCCTCCAAAGTAAGCTTACATTTAGTCCCTTACGGGGTACCCGAATTTCATAGTGTGACTTTATGTGGGATCTAAACTCCCGTTCCTTTGACAGGACTGGAAGAGGACATCCGGACAGTTTGACTGTCCGGCCCCTTTGCCCGAAGGCCCAGCAGACGCACACTTAGCGAAGCTACTGGTTTTGGCACCTCACGTGGTGCCGGAGAAGAAGGCCAAGGAGAAGGCCACGGGGACCCGAAAGAGTTCCCGGCGCCCGGTGTCGTCAGATTTGCCCGACGACCCCAACGCACCCTCCGCCTCCGAAGACGAGGAGGAGGAAGAAGAAGAAGATGCCTCTCCCCCTCCAACGGGGGGAGGAAAGAAAAGAAAGGCCGCCCCAACTGGGGAAGCCGGAGGGTCCAAGAAGGGGAAGACCCTTCTGCCGGACTACGCCACCGATGCCGAAGACGGCGGGGGGGGGGGGATGGCCATCCAGGGTCAAGCCCCTGGCAAAATCGTAAGTGTCCGGCTACCCGAATGACTTATTGCACTCCTTTATTATTCGATAGCTTCTAACGCCGAATCTAATCATGCAGTCCGCCCAGAGCTCAGCTTGGCAATTCGTCGAGCGGCTCTCTGAATTCGTCAGACGTGAATAGCGCTTCACTTCCGACGGCCTCCTCCCCTCTCCCTACAGACGATGCTGAGGTGGAGTCCCGCAGGGGACAAAACCAGGAGGAGGTGGTCCTGGAGGCGCCACAAGGTGACCTTCCGGACTCCGAGCCCAAAGGGGGTAAAGCCCCGGAGGGATCTAAGTTCGGCCCCGGGCCGGACACTGCTCCGGAACCATCAGCGGTTCCAGAGTCCGACAGGCGGCGCCTTCATAAGAAGGGCAAGCCTACGACGCCGGCGACTTCCGTCCATCCGGAGGCTCCGGACAATTTGTTGGAGGCGCTTAACGACGCCTCCATCAACGAGGAACACCGCACTGTTATGAGTGCGGTGATTCAGAAGGTTCAGTCCGCCAAGAGCGGGCTGACGGAAGCCTGTACAAGCCTGTTAACGGGCTTTGAGGTATGTGTTCAAAAACATATATAAAAAATATTACCGCATAGATAGTAGCCCCTGATGCTCAGTTCGGTGTTCGGAAAGAAAAGCCGAGCTGAGGATCTAAAAAGATATACGCAGGAGTCTAATAGAAATATGTTAATATGGGAATGCAGGCTGCGCTGCTGACCTCTGCCACACTGACTGCGGAGGTCAATGCATTAAAGGAAAGCCTCGAGCGGTCCGAGAGCGAGCTCGGCCGTGCCAAGAAGCAGCTCGAGGATAAAGAGGGTACATAGTACCTCCTGTAAATGTATACAGAAATACCTGGTTGCAAAATAATAACAGGACCAACGTTAATGTTGCAGGAGCCACGACCGAGGTGGCGACCCTGAAAGAGGTGGTCTCCAAGGCCGAAAAGAGTGCGGCCTTGGAGCGCACCGAGCAAGAGAAGCAGGAGGCGTGGGTGGCGGAGGTGCAGCAAGAGCTCCAGGCTCTCGTGGAAAAATATGAGAGTTTGGAGCGTGACTCGAAGACTCGAGAATCCGAGCTTGCCTTGGCTCTTGAGAGTGCCAAGACCGCTAAGGCCGAAGCCCAGAAGGCCCTTCGGGAGATCGAGACGATGAAGAAGATAGCGGCGGGTAAGGCATTCTTTATGCAAAGCAAAAATATATAAGTTAATTATCTGCTACTTACCCGAATCCAGAGCTCTCCAGGAGCGTTCGCCGATCTGCCCCGTAGTGTGTCTGATGCCACCGCATACTACCGAGCCGAAGAGGGAAGCTCGACAGAAAAAGTGTTCTGGTCTCAGTATGCTGAGGCCGAACATCCGGTGCCCCTGAGCGACCAGCTGAAGCAGCTGGTCGAGCTCCACAAGGTGGCCGAACTGGCCATGAAGGGCCTCATAGCTCGGCTGTGGCCTGGAGAAGTCATGCCTGGGAGCTACTTCGGTCTGGTGCGGCGGCTGGTGGACGCGTGTCCGTGGATTGAGGTCGTCAAGCGCTCCTTTTGTATTGAAGGTGTCCGTCGGGCCCTTGCCCGTGCTAAGGTGCACTGGGGCAAGCTAGATGCGGAGAAGCTATTGACGGACGCGCCACCGCCGGGCAAGGAGTATCGTACGCCTGAGATGTGTTATAATGGCGTTCTGAAGGGTGCCCACCGTATAGCGGATGAGTGCTCCAAAGATGTAATTTTTTAGTAGACTCACATTTGTTATCCTGTACGCTGAAGCTTTGTTCATATGCGTTAAGTAACGCTTGTTAATTTAAAATATTACCTTCTGTGCGGCCGTTTATCAAATCTGAGAGATGCAAGTCGTCGGCTTCGATCATGCCACGAGTGCTGGGGTGTTCGGGATAAACCTGAGCGCTCTTGTTCCCATTCTTGGGTCCATCTAGGGAGGCGTTCAGCACAACGAACCAGGCCATCGGACTTATAATGCTTTATCACTCTCACTTAGCCATCTAATTCTATAATTTTAAATTTCAGCGAAGCCCCTAGTATTCGGAAGATCGAGTTCGGGGCGCTATCCATGCCTAGGCCGGATAAGTCCGGTTCCTCGCTCGAAGCGGCATAAGTCTTTAAGGACTCGAAGAAACCTCGCGAACAGGGACCGGTCTCTCGCACTATCATGACAGTCAGTTTTAGCTTTCTCTACTGAGGTGTTAACCCAGCTCAACTGGGGCACAATCGCAGTAGTTCTCCCAGCGCTACCTTAGCCAACAATGCGGAACTTAAGGTACCAAAACATGGGAGCCGGGCAAACCCAACTATTGACCAAAGACATGATTCGGAGCCGATGCATATATTGCTATAAGTTCGGGGTGCCGCACTCGTGAGAGTGTTCGGTCTTCTCACACCATGTTATGGGGTGTTGTAAGCCCCTGGTGTATTGTCCGCACCAAAGTGTACGGTTGCAGAATGTCATGACTGAACATATTTGTATATAAAAATAGATAAGTACAATAATAGGTAAGAGCTATATATTGTTTATTAAAAAAGGGCTGCTGCGAAAGCAGAACGATACAAGAAGTGCGGTAAGCAAGAGATGGGAGTATTTGACATATTCCCCTCTAGGGGCAAGCTGCGGGATTGTAAGTAAAACAGGTATTAAACTCGTTATAGAGACCACCTGGACTTTTGACGTGGCTTGCTCCCTCCCTGGCTGTTGCATCGTGGGTTCGGCGAGTGTATTGCCGGACAGGCCTTCCGAATAGTTGGGTCCTGAAAGTGTGTAAAAAAGGAAAACGGCGAAATAGGGAGCCTCTTAGTGCGGTTGAGCCGCCTTCTGGGCGTGCCATTGTTGTGGCCCTCCCCTTATGCCCATGGTATCTCTAAGGCGTAATTATGTACGCGTGGTACCAGTATCGCCGTTTGGCGGGGGCTGGGGTTGGGGCCGCACTGCTATGCTTGCTCGGAACGTGCCAGCCGGATTTGTTGTAGGTTACTTCGGGCTCGCTTGACGTTGTCCGGACGTTTGATGCCTGGATTGGAGAACTGCCTTGAGAGGCTACTCTGTACTTCCGCCGCCAGGGCCGCCATGTGCTCCTCCGTTCGGAGAGAGCGTTCGGTGTTTCCGTTTACCATGATGACTCCGCGAGGTCCTGTCATCTTGAGCTTGAGATATGCGTAGTGCCGCACCGCATTGAATTTTGCAAATGCGGTTCGTCCAAGCAGGGCGTGATAGCCGCTGCGGAATGGGACTATGTCGAAGATTAACTCCTCGCTCCGGAAGTTATCCGGGGATCCGAAGACCACTTCGAGTGTAACCGAGCCTGTACAGCTGGCCTCTACCCCTGGTATGACACCTTTGAAGGTTGTCTTTGTGGGTTTAATCCTTGAAGGATCGATGCCCATTTTTCACACTGTGTCTTGTGAAAGCAGGTTCAGGCTACTGCCGCCGTCCATTAGGACTCTGGTAAGGTGAAATCCGTCGATAATTGGGTCTAGGACCAGTGCGGCGAATCCGCCGTGACGGATGCTGGTGGGATGGTCCCTTCGATCGAAAGTGATCGGGCAGGAGGACCATGGGTTGAACTTTGGGGCGACTGGCTCCAGCGCATAGACGTCCTTGAGAGCACGCTTCCACTCCCTTTTGGGGATGTGGGTTGCGTATATCATGTTCACCGTCCGAACTTGCGGGGGAAATCCCTTCTGTCCTTTATTGCTCGGCGGCCGGGGCCCCTCCTCGTCATCGCTATGTAGCCCCTTGTCTCTGGTCTCGGCACTTAACTTGCCTGCCTGCTTGAACACCCAACAATCCCTGTTGGTGTGATTGGCTAGCTGTTCGGGGGTGCCGTGTATCTGGCACGAGCGATCGAGTATCCGGTCTAAGCTGGATGGGCCCTGAGGGTTTCTTTTGAATGGCTTCTTCCGCTGACCCGGTTTAGAGCCTCTGAATTCGGCATTGACTGCCGTATCTTCAGTATTGTCACTGTTAATGCGGCGCTTATGCTTGTTGCAATGTGACCTGCCGTTGTTATCCTTGGTATCCAAATTGTCGGAGCTCTTGGTTATGTTATTGCTACGAGCTAGCCAGCTGTCTTCTCCCGCACAGAAGGGGGTCATGAGTGTCGTGAGGGTTGCCATAGATTTCGGCTTTTCCTGTCCTAGGTGCCGGGCAAGCCATTCGTCTCAGATGTTGTGCCTGAAGGCTGCAAGGGCCTCGGTGTCCGGACAATCGACTATTTGGTTTTTCTTGGTTAGGAACCGTGTCCAGAATTCTCTGGCCGATTCCTCTGGCTGCTGGATTATGTGGCTTAGGTCATCGGCGTCTGGTGGTCGCACATACGTGCCCTGGAAGTTGTCAAGGAATGCGGATTCCAGGTCCTCCCAACAACTAATTGACTCTGCTGGCAGGCTGTTAAGCCAATGTCGAGCTGGTCCTTTAAGCTTGAGCGGGAGGTATTTGATGGCGTGTAGATCATCACCACGGGCCATGTGGATATGTAGGAGATAATCCTCGATCCATACCACAGGGTCTGTTGTGCCATCGTATGATTTGATGTTTACGGGTTTAAAGCCCTCGGGGATTTGATGATCCATTACTTCGTCTGTGAAGCATAGTGGGTGTGCGGTGCCCCTGTACTGGGCTATATCACGACGCAGCTCGGACGAGCTTGGTCTGTTGTATTCGGCCGGGCCATACTTATTATGTCCGGCGTGATGGCTAGCGTCACGTGAAGCGGGGCGCCCATGCGATCCGTAGATCGATCTTGTTTGCCTTGCCTTATTCTCCAAGATGTCTCGCATGTCTGTTGCGTCTCCCCGTACTCTGGTATGTTTTGAGCGGTGTCGGGGTGCGGCTTGGGTTGAGGGCCTGAAGGCCTCTCTATCGCGGCCACGGGGTGGCCGATCGGGCGCATCGTACGCTGGTGATGTTGGTTTAGTTGCTTCCTCCTCAAGTTGGGGTAGCAGTCTGCGCTTTGGGTAGCTCTTGGATGGGCGTTCTAGTTTATACTCTTCGGCCGCCAGGACTTCAGTCCATCTGTCGGCTAGCGAGTCTTGGTCAGCTCTAAGTTGCTGTTGTTTCTTCTTGAGGCTGCTTGCCGTGGCTACGAGCCTGCGTTTGAAACGCTCTTGTTCGACAGGATCCTCTGGCACGACGAATTCATCGTCGTCGAGGCTTGCCTCGTCTTCGGAGGGAGGCATGTAATTGTCGTCCTCATCCTCTTTGTCGGCCGCTCTCTCATGAGGGTTGGCTCCTTCGTCCTCCTGCACTGAATCGTGCTGGAGGGGGTTGTCTTCGGCACTGTCTGGCGTGTTGTTATCTCTGGTGCCGGAGTCGCCGTTTTTGCTTTGGCGGGACTTAGAGCGGCGCCGCTAACGTCGGCGCTTGGGTTGCTTCTTGGAGGGGTCATCCTCCGTTTTCTCCTCGCCCTCCCCCGCTTTAGGGGTGTCCACCATGTATATGTCATATGACGAGGTGGCTTTCCAGTTCCCTATAGGTGCTGGTTCTTGATCGTCTCCTTCATCGGCGTCCATGTCATCGATGTCTTCGGATTCAAAGTCGAGCATGTCGGTTAAATCGTCGACAGTGGCTATGAAGTGGGTGGTGGGTGGGCTTCGAATTTCTTCGTCGTCCGCATCCCAACCGTGTTGGCCGTAGTTCGGCCAAGGCTCTCCTGACAAAGAGAGAGACTTTAATGAATTCAGGATATTGCCGAAAGGCGAGTGCTGAAAGACGTCTGCGGCGGTGAACTCCATGACCGGAGCCCAATCGGGCCTAATCAAAAGAGGTGCGGGATTTACGGAGTCCGGATCGGAGTCCGGCACCTTGGAGTCACGGGCCTTGCGAGGGACTAGGCTGGTATCCGGCTCTATCGCCGTAGAGGTTGCAGTTTCCGGGGCGGCGTCCAACCGTCCATTCCCGACTGGCGCAGTGGGCTCCGAGCTAATGGTCGGAGCGGACACCTGAGCGACGCTCTGGGTGTTGTCCGATGACAGAGCTAAATCATGCCCATCGTGACAGTGTGGCGCGCCCGGTCGTGGCTCGAATCCGTCGAAGATCAAGTCCCCGCGGATGTCGGCCGTGTAGTTTAAGCTTCCAAACCTGACCTGATGGCCAGGGGCGTAGCTTTCGATCTGCTCTAGATGGCCGAACGAGTCGGCCCGCAGTGCGAAGCCGCCGAATACGAAGATCTGTCCGGGGAGAAAAGTCTCATCCCGGACCGCATCGCGATTGACGAGCGAAGAAGCCATCGGGCCTAAAGGTGACGACACGGAGGAACTCTCAATGAAAGCACTAATGTTGGTGTCAAAACCGGTGGATCTCGGGTAGGGGGTCCCAAACTGTGCGTCTAGGCGGATGGTAACAGGAGACAAGGGACACGATGTTTTTACCCAGGTTCGGGCCCTCTCGATGGAGGTAAAACCCTACTCCTGCTTGATTAATATTGATGATATGGGTAGTACAAGAGTAGATCTACCACGAGATCGGAGTGGCTAAACCCTAGAGGCTAGCCTATGGTATGATTGGTTTATATAGACAACGGAGAGAGCTAGGGTTACACAGAGTCGGTTACAATGGGAGGAGATCTTCATATCGTATCGCCAAGCTTGCCTTCCACGCCAAGGAAAGTCCCATCCGGACACGGGACGGAGTCTTCAATCTTGTATCTTCATAGTCCGGGAGTCCGGCCAAAGGTCTTAGTCCGGCCATCCGGACACCCCCTAATCCGGGACTCCCTCAGATACCATAATCCAAGTGTTGGTGTGTGAGCTAGATATTGAAGAATATGCTTCACAGCCTTATGGTGTGATTCCTTCGGTGTAGCTTGAAATCGGGCACACATGCCAACACTAAGCATAATATCCGGCCTAGATGCACATAGGTACAATAAAGAGCCAATCATGGAGCGGTATACCTTTTGATCAAAGTCTTTACCATTTTCATCAGTGCACAGATGGCCATTTGTGGGCATTGGAATTTTGACCCCTTTGCAATCTTGCATGCCGAATTTCCTCAATACATCCTTGAGGTATTTCTCCTGAGATATGAATATGCCATTGCGCTGTTGACGAATTTGAAGACCTAAAAAGAATTTCAATTCTCCCATCATAGACATTTGATATTCTTCGCTCATCATATAGGCAAATTCATCACTGTAACGTTGGTCAGTACAGCCAAAAATGATATCATCAACATAAATTTGGCACACAAACAATTCACCATCATAAGATTTAGTGAAAAGAGTTGGGTCGAGTGAACCGGGTTTGAAGCCTTTCTTCATGAGGAATTCCTTCAAAGTATCATACCACACTCGAGGGGCCTGCTTGAGGCCATACAGGGCCTTATTGAGTCTGAAGACTTTGTCAGGATGCTTTGGATCTTCAAAACCTGGGGGTTGAGCAACATATACTTCTTCCTCAAGCTTACCATTGAGGAATGCACTTTTCACATCCATTTGTTGTAGGATAACATCATGATGGTTAGCATAAGCAAGTAATATGTGAATAGCCTCAAGTCTAGCAACAGGTGCAAAAGTTTCATTGAAATCAATTCCTTCAACCTGTGTGTAGCCTTGAGCTACAAGTCGTGCCTTTTTCCTCACCACAAGGCCATTTTCATCTTGCTTGTTGTGGTAGATCCACTTTGTGCCAATGATGTTGTGCTTGCGAGGATCTGGACGTTTGACTAGTTTCCAAATGTTGTTGAGCTCGAACTGATGTAATTCTTCTTGCATAGCTTGAATCCACTCAGGCTCCAGAAATGCTTTATCTACCTTAGTGGGCTCTGTGATAGAGACAAAAGCAAAGTGCCCACAAAATTTAGACAAATGTGAAGCTTTTGAGCGTGTGAGAGGACCTAGTGCTTCAATGTCATCGATGATCTTCTCGACTTGCACTTCGTTCGCAATGCGAGGATGAGCAGGTTGTCTTCGAGGAATTTGATCCGCATTTTCTTCAGGAGCATTTTCCTCAGCACCATTTTCTTCAGGTGCGCCAGCTCGATGTTCTTCACGTTCTGGAATGAATTCTTCAGCAGATTCTTTGGTAGGAATGACATCCTCAGTAGCCTTGAACTTGATAGATTCCTTAGGTGCTGGTTCATCTAACACAGAAGGTAGGTGCTCTCTTTGCGAGCCATTAGTTTCATCGAACCGCACATCTACAATTTCAACAACCTTGTGGAGAACGTTGTTGAAGACTTTGTAGGTGTGCGAGTCCTTTCTGTAACCAAGCATAAAACCCTCATGTGCTTTCGGTGCAAATTTAGAATTGTGATGAGGATCTCTAATCCAACATTTAGCACCGAAGACTTTGAAGTAACTCACATTGGGTTTCTTGTCAGTGAGGAGTTCATAAGCAGTCTTCTTGAAGAATTTATGAAGATATACTCTGTTGATGATGTGGCACGCAGTATCAATTGCCTCAATCCAGAAACGACGAGGTGTCTTGTATTCATCAAGCATAGTGCGATCCATCTCAACAAGAGTTCTGTTCTTGCGCTCCACGACGCCATTCTGCTGAGGAGTATAAGGGGCAGATAACTCATGAGTAATACCAAGTTCATCAAGATAGTCATCAAGACCGGAATTCTTGAACTCAGTCCCATTGTCACTTCTGATGTGCTTGATCTTCACACCAAAGTTGGTTGAAGCCCTCGAGGAAAATTGTTTGAAGACTTCCTGCACCTCATGTTTGTAAGTGACAATGTGCACCCATGTGTAACGAGAATAATCATCAACAATAACAAAGACGTATAGAGATGCATCATTTGTAACAGCAGAATAATGATTGGGACCAAAGAGATCCATGTGAAGCAATTCAAATGGTCGAGTGGAAGTCATGATAGTCTTCGCCGGATGCTTGGCCTTGGTCATCTTTCCAGCTTCACAGGCTCCGCATAAGTGATCCTTGAGGAATTTGACATTCTCAATGCCAATGACATGCTTCTTCTTCGCAAGCGTGTGCAAATTCCTCATGCCAGCATGACCAAGTCGTCGATGCCATAGCCAGCCTTCTGAAGCTTTTGCAAGTAGCCATACGGCCGGTTGTGGTCCTGTAGAGAAATCAACAATGTACAAGTCTCCTCTCCTAAAGCCTTCGAAGACTTTGGAATTGTCAGCTTCCATGATCACAACACAACGATATTTTCCAAAGACAACAACCATATCGAGATCACAAAGCATTGAGACAGACATGAGATTGTATCCTAAGGACTTGACAAGCATGACTTTGTCCATGTGTCGATCCTTTGAGATCGCAACCTTACCTAGACCCAATACCTGACTTTTGCCTTTGTTAGCGAAGATGATATGCTTCATATGTGATGGTGATAATGGAGCATCCATTAATAGATTCTTGTCACCAATCATGTGATTTGTACATCCACTATCAAGGACCCACTCATTGGCTTTGGGTTGATCATCCTGCAGATGAATTAGTGCATCTTACGAACGCATATACTTCATCAGTGAAGAATATGACATCAATATCATCAGATCAATTTCATCAAGCAATAGAACAGATAAAACAGTATGAAGACGTGTGAAATGAAAGTTCATTTCATCATGATTAGCATGCGTACTTTCAGGAACTCTCCAGGTCTCCAGCAAATTCTTCAGACGTTTTGAGCACGTCTGGAGACCTGACCCTGCATAAGAGATTAGTTCTTTTTCTTCACCACCCACATCTGAAGGGGTGGCAAAGAATTCATCACTCTGCGAGCACCATATGAGAAAGGTGGCATAGAAGCCAGTCCACTTCGTTTCACATAAGAGGGGATAGGATAAGCATATGAATAAGCAGAGAAATTCTTCGAGGACTTATGAACATAATGGTTAGAAGAATAACGATCATATTCATAGCCCTTAGCCCTTCCCTGCGAAACAGAGGGGTTAGCACGATGATAATCATATGAGGATTTTGATCCTTTTGAGGAATTTGATCCACGTGAGGAATTTGGTCCGTATGAGGACTTGGATCCATATGAAGAATTTGGTCCATATGAAGAATTTGATCTGGAGTTCCTGTTCTTCACAGGTGGTGTCATGAGGACATTCACCTGAAGACTTTCAAGGCAACTTTTGGGAACCCAGATTTTCTTCATAGGGGAACCGTTCCTGCAGTTAGTGCCAACATATCTAGCAAATATTTCACCATTCTTATTTTTGAACAGTTTATAGTTGGAGTCAAATGACTCATCAGAAGAATGAGGAGATTCACATGTAAAGCCAGATAAATTGGATGGATCAACTGGAGGTCCCTTTGCAGCAACCATGAGGTTTTGGGGTACTGCTCAGGCTTCCAATATGTTCCATCAGCATTGAGTTTCCTCTCAAAGGCAATACCCTTTTTCCTAGGGTTCCTATTGAGGATCTGCTTTTTAAGCACATCACAAAGAGTCTGATGCCCTTTGAGGCTTTTGTACATGCCTGTCATGTACAATTCCTTCAGCCCTGCATCATCAGTGATACTAGCAATGTCCTTAGATGAGGAATTAGTGATAGCAGAGACAGATGAAGAATTTGTAGCATTAGAAGCATTTGAACATTCAGGTGAAGAATTAGCAGATTCACGTTCAATGCACTTCAAACATGGAGGAACAAATCATTCCTGAGTAGCGTTGATTTGTTGAGCAAGTAATGAATCGCGATCCTTCTGAAGATCTTCATAAATCACTCTTAGCTTCTCAAGATCTTGCTTTCTTTGAAGAAATTCATAAGAAATCTTCTCGTGATTAGGTAAGAGAGTGTTATGATGACCTTGAAGGTTGTAAAACTTGGACTGAAGTCTCTGAAGATTTTCAGTCAAGGTTTTAGTGCGATCCATTTCTTCACCCAACATATTATCACTTTTATCTAGCATGTTTTGAACCTTTTCAAAAGCCTTTTGTTGTTTCACAGCAATCTTAGCAAGTTTAGAGTAGTTGGGCTTGAGGTTTTCATCAGATTCATCCTCACTAGATTTAGAGGAGGCGTATTTAGTTACCTTGGCACCCTTTGCCATGAAGCAATAGGTGGGAGTGTAGTCATCATTGCCTTCATCAGCCTTGTTGGTGATGCCATTTTCTTCAGAGTTGAAGATAGATTTGCCGACGAATGCAGTAGCGAGAGCTAGGCTCGCCACACCAGACTCGGACTCCTCAGATGCCTCCTCGTCCTCATGTTCCTCATATTCAGCCTCAGAGTCCATTTCCTTGCCAATGAATGCCCGAGCCTTCTTGGAGCTGCTCTTCTTGTGAGATGAAGACTTCGAGGATTTTGATGATGAAGACTTTGAAGATTTCTTCTTCTTCTTTGCGTCATCAGAACTGTATTCCTTGTATTTCTTCTTCTTTGATTCCTTATCCCACTGAGGACAATCTTGAATGTAGTGACCAGATTTCTTGCATTTTTGGCATAGCCTCTTCTTGTAGTCACTGGATGAGGAATCATTACTCCTTGAGGATTTTCCAAAGCGACCACGTCTCGAGAACTTCTGAAATTTCTTCACAAGCAGTGCTAATTCCTTGCTCAGTTCTTCGGGATCACAAAGGCTGCTAGCAGAGTCTTCATCTTCAGACTCAGAGACTGCCTTGGCCTTCAGAGCACGTGATCTGCCATAGCTCGAACCATAGAGATCTCTTTTCTCAGCAAGCTGGAACTCATGAGTATTTAGCTTCTCGAGGATATCAGCGGGATCAAGTGACTTGTAATCAGCACGTTCTTGAATCATCAGTGCCAGAGTATCAAATGAAGAATCGAGCGATCTCAACAATTTCTTCACCACCTCATGGTCGGTGATGTCAGTGGCGCCAAGCGCTTGAAGCTCATTTGAGATGTCGGTGAGGCGATCGAAGGTTTGCTGAACATTTTCATTGTCGAGTCTTTTGAAGCGGTTGAAGAGATTGCGAAGAACGTCAACACGAGTCATGTTGAGTTGAGACTCCTTCATTCACTTTGGACAACCTATCCCAGATAAGCTTAGCCGTTTCTAAAGCACTCACTCTTCCATATTGCCCTTTGCTCAGATGGCCACATATGATATTCTTCGCTTGAGAATCGAGTTGCTTGAATCTCTTCACATCAGTAGCGTTCAGAGAAGGTGTGACTGAGGGAACACCATTTTCCATAACATACCAGAGATCGTTATCAATTGCCTCAAGATGCATTCGCATCTTATTCTTCCAGTAGGGGTAGTCTGTTCCATCGAAGGTAGGACACTTAGCAGAGACCTTGATCATACATGCGGTCGACATAACTAAAACTCCAGGCGATTAAACCAAAATCACACAGAACAAGGGAGTACCTTGCTCTGATACAAATTGAAAGTGCGTTATATCGATTAGAGAGGGGTGAATAGGCGATTTTTATGAATTCTTCACTGAGGAATTTGCTGGTGAGGAAATTCCTAAATGAAGAACTATTTGCAGCGGAATAAGTACTCAAAAGTAAACATAGCAGAACACAAGCATAGTCATCATGATGAAATGAAGACAAGCACAAAGTACAGAAAGCGTAAGCACAGGATAACACGGGATGAAGACGGACAGACTGAAGAAACTGAACTGAGTAAATTGAGAAAGTCTTCAGTCAAAGTCTTCAAACAGATATGAACAAGCACACAACAACAGAAATGAGGAAATGAAAGAGTTTAGGAAATAGAACCAGTAAGCTTGGTGAAGACAATGATTTGGTAGACCAGTTCCAACTGTTGTCTCAGTTGTACGTCTGGTTGGAGTAGCTAGGTATTTAAACCTGGGGACACACAGTCCTCACCCAATCATTCGTGGTAAGTCTTCAGGTGACTTCCAAACCTTCATAGACTAGGTCACTCAGCGATCCACAATTCCTCTTGGATGCTCTAGACCATGACGCCTAACCGTCTGGAAGAAGCACATTCTTCAAAGGTAACAAGCGTCGGATCCACGCATGATCAATCTCTTCAGTGATGCTCAATCACTTTGGGTTTGTAGGTTTGTTGGGTTTGAGTTTTCCTCACTTAATGATTTTTGCTCAAAGTCCTCGGAGGATGGGATGCTCTCAAATGACAAGTGTCGGTTTCTCTTGGAGCAGCCAACCAGCTAGTGGTTGTAGGGGGCGGCTATTTATAGCCTAGGGAACAGCCCGACATGATAAGACATAAATGCCCTTCAATGATATGACCGTTAGGTGGGTAGATATTTTGGGACAGCTGACGCATAGCACAGCAACGGTCGGAAATTTGACTCTCAAATTCCCCAGGGCTATCATGTTCCTCACTGTGTAGGTAATCCGCACTCGCGAATTCCTAACTCCTCAGTCAGAACAAATTCCTCAGCAACCAGAAGAACTTCGTCTTTGTTACTGAAGAAATTGACTGAACTGTAAGAGATTTCCAATGACTTCACTCGAAGGGATTGGTAGGTGTAGGATTTTGAGTTGAGCATCACATGGAAATTTTTCCTTAGTATTTTCTCGATCCCCTTTAACAGTACGGTGTTTCCTATGACTCAAGAAAGAGAAAATGAAACTACAAAAACAAAAGTCTTCACGCTTCATGTTCCTCGAATGATTGTCAAGTCTTCAAGGTCACACCAATTTCTTCACTTTCAAAGTCTTCAAAAAGTCTTCAGAAATACAAAGTCTTCAGTTGAAGAACTTCATTTTTAGGGGTCGACTTTCTCTGTAAATATCAAACTTCTCATAGACTTATAGACCTGTATACGCTCACAAACGCATCAGTCCCTTAACCTATAAGTCTTCAATACACCAAAATCACTAAGGGGCACTAGATGCACTTACAATCTCCCCTTTTTTGGTGATTGATGACAATATAGGTTAAGTTTTCAACGGGGATAAACATATGAAGTGTAAATACTGATATTGAAGAATTTGATTGCTTGTTAGAAGTAGGAGGTGCTATGGCACAATCTTTACCGATCGACACGCAAAATAAAATTATCTTTACCATTACAAAAGTATTTGCAATAATTCATGTGATTGAAAAGAGAATTCCTCAGTGTAGTCTTTTGAATTGTGAGGTACTACCTCCGTTCTAGTTTATAGGTCCCTTTTGTAGTTTGTGCCAAATTTTGACTAAAGATTTAACTAACAAAATGTTAATGCATGTCAAGAAAAATTATCTCATGGGATTCGTATTTCAACATAGTTATAAAAAATATAATGTTTGGTGACATGCGTGAACATTTTGTTAGTTTAATCTATGGTCAAAATTTGACATGAAATACAATGGAAACCAATAAACCCGGACGGAAGTAGTACCATTACAAGCTTAATATAAAAGAGTAATTGTATTATTACATGATTCATATTTCAAATCATTCGGTTGCTTAGTACTCACTCTATTGCTTCGAACTATTAAGGAGCTGGAGAAATTATTGTTGGAATTCTAGGAAAGAATCCCAGGATCTACCACTTGGCTTATGTGAGATATATTGATTCCTCCGCACAATAATTTGCTTCTCATATCGACAAATTAGAAGATGTGTCAACGACATAAACAATGATTAGTGAATAAAAATATCATAAACAACAATATAAACAACGATTGCCACGATGTGTCGGAGTAGGTTTTGCCATACTTGGTGATTTTCCTAGTTTCGGACTGCATGCGTGGGCGTAATTATTTTCCGTGCAGAGAAGGGGGGATGGGAGGACTCGCATCACAAAAATAAAATTAGGTATGTACAAACACCAACACTCCTTTAACAGTAATAATACGAAATCCAACTTCTGCACTATACACATTGTTCATGAGCTACAAAGGAAATGATAAAATGTTTTCCAGCATAGCGTTCCTCTAGTATCGGCGGCCACCACCGGTCGATAAGAGCACCTTGGTGCGCTTCTTGCCCGCCTTTCCGACTCCATTTGGTTTAGGCGTCTCGACGCTGCTGTCCGCACCAGCTCTAGTGGAAGATAGGATGCTGGCAAAGGACACGGAAGACGCTGATACCGGCCCTGCACAACAAGCAGCACAGTTATGCGAGGATTTTATTAGTACAGATTACATATGTAAAAAGACCTGGTTATGGTGGGGCGTACCTTGATCCCTTGTGATTTCATTATTGGTGTCTCCAGTTTCAGCTCTCAGAGGAGGCGAGCCTTGCGCAGACGCAAAACCAAGCCGTGTAACATCGGAGAAAAGTTTACGTTCACCGGCCGGTGGACTCGTTGATGGTCCAGCAGCATTATTTCCCAGAGCTTCAGTGAGAAATATCCGTGTGTAAGGCACTCATGCAGAATTGCAAACATGAAGAGAACACAAAATGTTGGAATATCAAAATGCGCAGTACTACATACTACTCCCTCCGTTCACAATTCAGATGTTCTAACTTTTTTCTGAATCAGATGTATATAGACACGTTTTAGTGTGTTTGTTCAGTCCGTATGTAGTCCATATTGAAATATCCAAAACTTCCTATATTTGTGAACGGAGGGAGTATATAGAGAAGGTCCTTTATCAATTCCAATCTGGCTGAGGTTGGGCCAAATTTCTAGATGTCAAGGTGAAGATATATCAGTTCTGAACATAACACAGGGTATATAATGAGAAACAAAATGTACCTTCAAAGTCATCCAGAGAGAACATAACATCGCTCTGAGTACGAGAGAAATTTGTATATTCAAAACGCATAGCAGATTCCTGCGCAGCAGCAGCTACTTCGGCCTTCACCCTGTCCTTTTCTTCCTAGAAAACAGTAAGAATGTATTGTCATGCATGAGACATCTAAATATTGTTAGGAAAGCAACTTGACTTTATTGAAGGCCCAAGGGGCATATATATATTACACATGACTTGAGGTGCAAGGAAACTAAGGGCGTGTTCGGATGCTCTCCGCTCCTGGGCTCCGCTCCCGGAGTTGGTGGAGCGACACCGAACGTGTAAACTCCGTGGAGTAAAAAATGGGGAGTGGAGCTTGTTGCAGGCAAAAATTGCAGAGCTGCTGTTTCTGAGATCTCAGATCCTTAAATCAAGGAGTTGATAAGAATTACGAAGAAACTGCCACCGCCAAGTGAAAACGGTTCGCATGCCACGCCCAACTCGCTCGTTCCTGTTTCCCTGCCCAGCTCCACCTGAATCGTGAGCAGAGCTACCTGCCGAACATCTTTGTACTAGTGCCATTTTCTACAAGGAGCGGCAGTTCTGATGGAGAAGCGGGAGTTGAGGATTCGGTGGAGCTGGAGCATTTCCGAACAGGCCCTAAACATAGACTAATAAGGACTCCTAGACCAATACTAATACTCCTTAACACCCCCCCTCAAATGCAAAGCGTATGCAATAGCACTGCATTTGAAGAAGTGTAATACTAAAAAAATGATAATCCAAATCCGCGTCTTGAGAGTGTCGTCGTAGCATGAAGAGTCTTCACAACCTGTCGAGTCGCCAAAGGGAATAACGAAGAGATGGCACATCAGAGGAAGACACCGCATCACTTGAAGATACAAGATAAGTATTAAGAGAAGATGGCTTGTCAGAAGAAGATGGCACATCAAGAGAATAAAGCATTGCGCAAAAAATCATAATCCACGACAACCGACGGCGAAAGAAGCTCGGCGGTTAAGGCATGATGGACGTAGATCGACAATGCAAAAGGAGTCTAAAAAATCCTATGGAAAACAACAAGGGCAAGTAGGCCACAAAAGTTGTATAGAAAGGATCAGGACCGGAGAAAGGCTGACGGACAAAGGTATGGTGGACTCGCATGGCACGAGAAACGTAAAATATCAACGGATTTGATGGACGCAGCGAAAAATATAGAGCAAGAAGTAGGGAAGCACACACGAGACAAAGATGCAAAAGCCATCGTGTATGTAGAAGACATGGGACTTAAAAAAAAGGAACATACTAGCAGGGATGTAGCACCCATCACCATGAACAAGGTGAGATCCAGCAGGCACGAAGCGGATCAGAAACGCGATAAGCCGTGGCAGCGGTAGAGCCGCGAAGCCTGCAGCTGTAGGAGAGCAACACGCAGGCTGCTGGAGCTGTACATGCGGGCCTGCACGTGGAGCAGAGCCTTCTTGGAGGTGCTTCGAGCCGAGCGCACACTAGGCGACGGTCCCGATCTGGAGAGGCAGCCATCATCGGTCTGGGAGTAGCGGCCTGAGCAGCGACCCGGTCCAGTAGGCTTGCCGAGCGGGCAGGAGCAGCAGCGGCCCGCCAGATGGGAACGACGGAGGAGATGAGATCGACCAACAGGTCGATATAGGTGGAGAAAGAAAAAAAATCGATCGTAAGGACGAGTTGCGGCGTCCGGAGACCTAAACCTAGGCTCTAATACCATGTTAGGAAAGCAACTTGACTTTATTGAAGGCCCAAGGGGCATATATATATTACACATGACTTAAGGTGCAAGGAAACTAAACATAGACTAATAAGGACTCCTAGACCAATACTAATACTCCTTAACAAATATTAGATCGATCTTATTCCTGATAAATTTAAACTCGCCAGCTCCATCTAAGCAGTAGCAGGCACAGGATTACCAGGATGGGTGTTTGAAGTTTTAAAATATACTCCCTCCATTCCTTTATATTAGGTGTATTTATTTTTTGATAAAATTTCATAATGTAAGGTGCATTTCTTCTAATTTCTCATAATTCCCTTATTAGCCCTCCAGAAAAAGGAAAGTATCTCTATCCTGATTGTGTGTATCTCTTCTTGTAGAAAAATAAGGAAAGTATCTCTCTGGCGATTGCATGTATCTCATACTTTCCTGGACTAACTGATTTACTTTCCACTGAACAAAATATTTGCCAAGGGTAATTTTGTCCTACCTTGTCTATAATTGTGTGCCTTGGTCACCGCGCCAAAAATAATACACCTTATATAAAGGAACGGAGGGAGTATTGAGCAATAAATAAGAGGCCTTTTTGTACATGTCATTGCAAAGATGACTGATAGTTATGTGCCTTTACAACAAGTTTTTCATAGTATATGTAGCAGCAATGGTCAAAAAAAAACATTTTTTAGCTTCACACAACTATGAGAAAAGAGACGCACACACAAAACCATTGGGTGTACCAATTTTACTCTTGAATATACTCTGGTTGCTTCAGAAACCAATTTCACAGAAATGGCTACCTGCCAACTACTCCCTCCGGTTTTTCACTTCACATATTAGGTTGATCTTAAGTTACACTTTATGAAGTTTGACCAAATTTAAATTAAAAAATGGAATACATCAGTATTGTTTGTAGGGCACCTTTTACCAAGCTAAACTTAGGTGGTACATATCCCCATTAATTTGATGTCGTATACTTGTTAAGTGTAGATATCTCCTTTTCTTTCATTCTTTTTTCTCGACAAGATAGACTGAAAATGAGATGAGATAGTCCAGGCAGCGGCTGTATGCAACAGGAGCCGAGATCCAAAAACATGTAACACTGCTAGGACTCGTCGTTGCAGTTCCGAACCCAATTGCTACATAGGAACTCATTTTTCCGAAGTTAGACCGTCGCAAATAATCACAGATGCACAGGATGATGATGATTTTTAACAAAACAATAAAAGCATCAAACACCAAGCAATAGATCAGACCTTCTTGGCAGTTTGCATTCTTTGTTTCTCGCGCCTTTTGATTTCATCCATGAATGGAGCCAATGAGATAGGAGGTAGCATATCACTCAGGTCAATTTCGCAGAACTGTAACGTTTGCATCATAAAAGGTCAGAAGAATAGGATCAAAAGCAAGACTAGATTTGCGCACGAGATTTACCTGGAACGTTGTAGTTAACGAGAAGTGGCTTAAGAAGCGGTAGCGTTTTCTTGAAGCCTCGGACTGTGTTATAGTTTCCAACTCCAAGATTTTTCCAGTCACTCTGTACAAGGTGGGACGGTATCATTAGAGAACACAAGCAACACTCAGAACTCACACAAAAACACTCTCCAACCTGAATCTGTTATCATACTAGACATGCAAAATAAATCAGTTCACATATAGAGACAACACTAATACTAAATAACCACTCCAACTTTATAAACTAAAAAGCACAAAGACCTTTTGATTTGACCAGAAGACCCCACATACAATGTCTACACAAATCAAGATCTTCAAGCTACTAGACCAGTGGGGGGAGAAGCCCCTACTGATTTTTAATAGAGAAGGAGATGCGAGACCCTGTAAGAACCGAAGTTCGAACCCACGCCGGCTAGGAGGCAGCACTGCACTCTGACCACTGAGCTGAGAGCTCAGCCACTTTTCTCTTCTTAATTAATCGATGAGGAAAATCGTTTGCCTCCGTGTCGGGAAAAAAAGATCTTCAAGCTACTGGCATTGCCTCACTGGTGAAGAGCTAAGAAGCACAGACACGGCTAGAAGTGCCATATGGCCGTCCTAGTATGGCGGGACACAAGGACACGGCTGGATACACCGCGATACGCATATCCTGTAGTATCCCACTCTTTTTGAACTTTATAAAAAGCAAAAAAAAAAAAAACAGGATACCGCCCAGATACGGTTTGGACACGCCTGGGACTCGGGAGCCAATAACGGCCTGATAGAAAACCTAACATCGGGCAGGTTCCAGCGTTCCTCCACCTCCAGCGATACAGAAGACGACTTCGCTCCAGCCTCCTGCGCCGTCGCTGGGACTCGCCGCCGCCGCCGTTTCCCCCAAGTGGCTCTCCCGATGGCAAGGTGATCTGCTGTGACCTCTCTTTTGTGACTGATTTCTTGCTGTTGAGCTGCTGCTGCAGTGCTACTTGCTTCCCCATGCGGCCATGTTGCTGCTGCTGCTGCTTGCTTCCCCCTGCGACCATGCAGTTGCTGCTTGATTTTTTTGCTGTTGAACACTTGAGCTGCTGCTGAATACTGATTAGATTACTTGTTGACTGTTGTTGTTGCTGCTTGCCGTTAGGGACTCTGGAGAAGCAGTTGAAAAGGACAAAGGGAGACAACAAATGGGGCAGTGTTCTCTATTCAGATATCTTTTCCATTAATTTTTTGTCTTAACCCTATAAAAAAACGAGAAACTGGCAGGGGCGCAGCCTTTCAACTAGAAGGAGAGGGTGTTACAAACGATTTACACAAGGCTATTTTCCTATATGAGGGAGGCAGGGGAGCCTCCCAACAGCAGCGGCATGCGGACTACTCGCGAATGAGAAAGCAACTAGATCTGTGCAACCGAATATCCGTCAAAGCTAGGTGGGTAACTTCTTGGTAGGTCATCCTCTTGCTGGTGAAAACCCGGCGGTTCCTCTCCTTCCAAATGTTCCAGAGCGAGCCACAAAGTAAATAAAATACTGTATCCCGTGTCCCCGTATGCATATCGCTGTGTCTCCCTCCCCGTATCCGTGCTTCTTAGGTGATGAAGAGAAGTCACAAAGTAAATAAAATACAGCTCAGACATCACATGTGCCCGTCAACTGTTTTATTACTCATTTATATAAATCTTAGTGCCACACTTAGATGCACAAATACATTTATATAAATTCTAGTGCCACACTTAGATGCACAAATACATTGAGACTGGGGTGGTGACCTTTGTGCAAAAGGCAGGTTCCAGTAAGGGAGCGGCGACAGCAGCGCGTCGGCGGTGTCTCGCTCTGGCAGCAGTAGTGGCCGTTCGGTGGTCTTGGAATCAACAACAACAACAACAACAACAACAAAGCTTTTAGTCCCAAGCAAGTTGGGGTAGGCTAGAGGTGAAACCCATAAGATCTCGCAACCAACTCATGGCTCTGGCACATGGATAGCAAGCTTCCATGCACCCCTGTCCATAGCTAGCTCTTCGGTGATACTCCAATCCTTCAGGTCTCTCTTAACGGACTCCTCCCATGTCAAATTCGGTCTACCCCGCCCTCTCTTGACATTCTCCGCACGCTTTAGCCGTCCGCTATGCACTGGAGCTTCTGGAGGCCTGCGCTGGATATGCCCAAACCATCTCAGACGATGTTGGACAAGCTTCTCTTCAATTGGTGCTACCCCAACTCTATCTCGTATATCATCATTCCGGACTCGATCCTTCCTCGTGTGGCCACACATCCATCTCAACATACGCATCTCCGCCACACCTAACTGTTGAACATGTCACCTTTTAGTCGGCCAACACTCAGCGCCATACAACATTGCGGGTCGAACCGCCGTCCTGTAGAACTTGCCTTTTAGCTTTTGTGGCACTCTCTTGTCACAGAGAATGCCAGAAGCTTGGCGCCACTTCATCCATCCGGCTTTGATCCGATGGTTCACATCTTCATCAATACCCCCATCCTCCTGCAGCATTGACCCCAAATACCGAAAGGTGTCCTTCTGAGGTACCACCTAACCATCAATGCTAACCTCCTCCTCACACCTAGTAGTACTGAAACCGCACATCATGTACTCAGTTTTAGTCCTACTAAGCCTAAACCCTTTCGATTCCAAGGTTTGTCTCCATAACTCTAACTTCCTATTTACCCCCGCCCGACTATCGTCAACTAGCACCACATCATCCGCAAAGAGCATACACCATGGGATATCTCCTTGTATATCCCTTGTGACC
The DNA here is from genome assembly GCF_002162155.2 of Triticum dicoccoides. Lineage (NCBI taxonomy): Eukaryota > Viridiplantae > Streptophyta > Magnoliopsida > Poales > Poaceae > Triticum > Triticum dicoccoides. The sequence continues at coordinate 264,139,898 of NC_041389.1, forward strand.
TCATCCATCACCAATGCAAAAAGATAAGGGCTCAAAGCTGACCCCTGATGCAGTCCTATCTTAATCGGGAAGTCATCAGTGTCAACATCACTTGTTCGAACACTTGTCACAACATTATCGTACATATCCTTGATGAGGGTAATGTACTTTGCTGGGACTTTGTGTTTCTCCAAGGCCCACCACATGACATTCCGCGGTATCTTATCATAGGCCTTCTCCAAGTCAATGAACACCATATGCAAGTCCTTCTTTTGCTCCCTATATCTCTCCATAAGCTGTCGTACCAAGAAAATGGCTTCCATGGTCGACCTCCCAGGCATGAAACCAAACTGGTTTTTGGTCACGCTTGTCATTCTTCTTAAGCAGTGCTCAATGACTCTCTCCCATAGCTTCATTGTATGGCTCATCAGCTTAATTCCATGGTAATTAGTACAACTCTGAACATCCCCCTTGTTCTTGAAGATTGGTACTAATATACTCCGTCTCCATTCTTCTGGCATCTTGTTTGCCCGAAAAATGAGGTTGAAAAGCTTGGTTAGCCATACTATCGCTATGTCCCCGAGACCTTTCCACACCTCAATGGGGATACAATCCGGGCCCATCGCCTTGCCTCCCTTCATCCTTTTTAAAGCCTCCTTGACCTCAGACTCCTGGATTCGACGCACAAAACGCATGTTGGTCTCATCAAAAGAGTCATCCAGTTCAATGGTAGAGCTTTCATTCTCCCCATTGAACAACTTGTCGAAGTACTCCCACCATCTATGCTTAATCTCCTCGTCCTTCACCAAGAGTTGGCCTGCTCCGTCCTTGATGCATTTGACTTGGCCAATATCCCTCGTCTTCCTCTCTCGGATCTTGGCCATCTTATAGATGTCCCTTTCGCCTTCCTTCGTGCCTAACCGTTGGTAGAGGTCCTCATACGCCCGACCCCTTGCTTCACCAACAGCTCGCTTTGCGGCCTTCTTCGCCATCTTGTACTTCTCTATGTTGTGTGCACTCCTATCCAGGTACAGGCGTCTGAAGCAATCTTTCTTCTCTTTAATCGCCTTCTGGACATCATCATTCCACCACCAAGTATCCTTATCTTCGCTTCTCCTTCCCGTGGACACTCCAAACTCCTCTGAGGCCACCTTACGAATGCAAGTCGCCATCTTCATCCACACATTGTCCGCATCCCCTCCTTCCTCCCAAGGGCCCTCCTTAATGACCCTCTCCTTGAACGCCTGAGCTACCTCCCCCTTGAGCTTCCACCACTTCGTTCTAGCGACTTTAGCCCGTTTATCCCGCTGGACACGAATCCGAAAGCGGAAGTCAGCAACCACCAGCTTATGCTGGGGTACAACACTCTCTCCAGGTATCACCTTACAGTCTAGGCACGCACGCCTATCTTCTCTTCTCGAGAGGATGAAATCAATCTGGCTAGAGTGTTGGCCACTACTAAAAGTCACCAGATATGATTCTCTCTTTCTAAAGAGGGTGTTGGCTACAATCATGTTGTAGGCTAGAGCAAAGCTTAAGACATCTTCTCCTTCTTGATTCCTTATGCCATAGCCAAAGCCCCCATGCGCCCCTTCAAAACCTGTGTTAGATGTACCCACGTGGCCATTGAGGTCTCCTCCTATGAAGAGCTTCTCACCAATCGGTACACTCCTAACCATGTCTTCCAGGCCTTCCCAGAACTCCCTCTTGGTGTTCTCATTGTGGCCTACTTGCGGGGCATACGCGCTGATAACATTGAGAACCAAGTCCTCAACTACCAGCTTGACCAGGATAATCCGGTCCCCACGTCTCTTGACATCTACCACTCCATACTTGAGGCTCTTGTTAATTCGGTGGTCTTGGAATCTCGATGTAATTTTTATTATGTTTGAGATGCTTTGCACTTCCGATAAAATTTTATAATAAATCTGATCTTTCCGCAAAAATATCAAATGACCATCATCTCACTCCCAGAGAAACAGCGAGTAGTACTAACAAATTGTCGGATCTAACACTTAATGCTATTGGCCAAAACGTAAATTAACCAACACAATAGCATAGGTTAACTGCAGGACCTCATAAAAGGAGATTATCTCTATAAGCTGTTAATATCCAACAAAAACTCCAAATCATAATACCTAATATTGAAAAAAAAAGATTAAATAAAAAATATCCAAAACAACAAGAATACCATAGTTAAAAAGGTGCGCCTAGGCGAGCGCTTAAGCACGCCTAAGCTCTAGGCGATAGCAAATCACCTAGCGCATAATTGCGGTTTGGTCAGAAAAGCGCAAGGTGGCGGCAAAACGCACAATTAACGCCTGGCGCTTTTTTGAACTTTGAAGAATACTTGCGGGTTTTTTCTTAATCATCGAAGCTTAAATGAACACTTATCGAAGAATACTCCTGGTGTCCCCAAATTTAGCCGGCACCAGATGAACAATCAATGCTACAAAATTTTGACCAATGAAGACTAATATATATGGTGGTATATGGCTTGAGCATAAACAATAATACCGTTTGCCCTGCAAAATACTTTTATGCCATATGTCCTTTTTACTAATTTGATGGCATGTTATAAATAAAAATCATAGTCAAAATTGTGCATTGAAGATTGTAAGAAGTGTCTTACATTTTGAAACAGAGGGAGTAACACAGTAGCCATATGTAGCGCCGCACTGCTCCTATGTGTTGTGCGTGCCTTTTTGTATGTACTCCCTCCGTCCCAAAATAAGTGTCTGACACTTATTTTGGGACAGAGGGAGTAGCATACTAGCATATACATAAATAAATGATGCAGCAGTTTGTGGAAGAAACACACAATGCAGGGTAACCACAACAATCATATTTGACGTTCCTATATCTTCATTACTAGTATTAAAGTGGAGTTGGTACGTTTGCTTTCTTGCCTCCAGCTCCCTCTAGTGATTGCCTCAACCACCACGATTTGTTTTCAAACCCATGCCCCACCTCCTCCCTAATTTCTGGTTTTTACTACGGTACCAATTTTGTGGTCATCATCACCTTTCCTTTTACTTCTCTTTCCTTGTTAGCACTTGCTCGCCCACAGTCGCAACAAACATGTATATCTCCTAGATCCCCGCCTTCTCTTCCCGAAGGACGTCCTCTCAGCTGACTGCACTCGCTTCTCCATCTACCCCGCCTACCAGTCTCTCCCAAACGTGATACATGTCGCCGTCACTGGTGTCTCCGTATCATCAAAGCACCATCGGCACACCTTGCTAGAAATTAATTACCAGAGTACATAACATTTTGCTTTGATTACCGAAAGAAGCATGAAGTTGCTTCATCAGCACTTGCGCAATTAAGAAAGGATCCATTTGTTTATACATGTGTGTTGCATGTCACCATCTCTCTTCTATGGCAGGAGTAAAACTAATATGCACCAAAGGTGTGGCTCGTATTTGGGCAGGGTTCATGAACATTGGATCGGTAGCACTAAGGCTGGATTCTGCACCACTCTCGTGTTCAGGTAATATAAAGTAATCATGTGAGTGTTTGCTCCAGTAATTGATACATGTTTCTAATCTTGTCCGGGTTTTTAACGATGGGTCACCTGCAGCTGATCTTTGTATGTGATTGTAGAATTAGGATCCATGTGGCCTCTCGTCGCCTTGATCGACAACCTCTCCGACCACGTTGGTATATTCATTGTGGCTTGTGGTTTCCAGTAACTTTTTCCTCTAATCCAAAGGTCGGAAGGCAATTTTAGATTGGTTATGCACTTCTTCGCAAGCAACCTTTCACCACAAGCGAAATTCTTAGGTTTGCTTGTGACGAAAGGCATGAACATGGAGAGCCACAGAGAGCTCTCGTGTATAGAACAATAACCCATGAAGAGCCCATGATGCTGGACGTGCCGCCACTGCCCACTGCTGCCTTCCTGGCTCACACAGGCAGCAACAAGGTTAACCGCCAACACTCGCTGCTGCCGTCCCCGCACATGCAGGCAGCAATAAGGTAACCACCAAGGTCTGAGGATTTGGCTGGGAATTAGTTAGTTAAACTGTGGAACAATTAATTTCGTGGAAGGAAGATAATCCTGTGACCGAATACCATGATAATAACATTTTTGCATGGACTCCAGTCTCCAACCTTTGATTTAGCTATGTTGGCCTGATATTTTTACACCTTTTGTAGCTATTGTTCGACAACAGAGCATATCCTCCCAGCTCAAGTTTATTGAGGTGCACAATGTGTGGCCATTCTTCGGCTGGGGTGATAAGCTATGTCATAGATTTGACAGAGGCAGAAAATATGACAATGAAGTTGACATGGAATAGGAAGGAAGGGGCCTGGAGGGTGTGTGAGAAGATAGATGCTGGAAAGTGGGTGTGTTCCGTACAGCCATCGTGCACCGGTCATTCGGTCAACATGTGGAGAGATATAATATGATAAGAGAAAATTGTTTGATTAATTGTTTAGTTGTTTACTATATGTTTTATTGTCCCGTGACACGGGTATTTAGCTAGTTTTATATGTTCTAGTCTTAGAAACTTTGTTTAGCATCTGTCAACTGCAAGAGTTGGGGCTTCTTTGGAAAAAGGGATTTCTATAGGAATTTCGTACAATTAGAATCATGTGTATAATTATATGATCATATATTTCATTCCAAACATTCGCAGTGTGCACTGAACATCATATTTTCCTTACCTTCGACTTCAGGCAAATCCAATACAACATGTCGCTTTATATCTCTTTTTTCTCTGATCAAGAAACATTAGCCTGTAACTCTTCTGGAGCATTCAAACAGCTACGACTCACGGACTCCTCTAGGTCTGGCATGTTGTTGTAGGCCCAAGTACCAGAGCATGTCCGAAACCACAACAGCATTCATGCCACATGACTAAGTGGTGTCTCGGGTTTCGAAGGTTGATAAAACTGGCCCAACCTGGGAGTACAAAGCCACTAGGCTCATGGACGGTCACTAACCCCTTCTTTAAGAACCTATTTCCTGCCGCTACATCCATCCTCCTTTCATGTGCCAGCAAGCTCCCATACTACCAATGAGCAATGTTCAGATTAACTGATTTATCAGCCGATTAACTAACCGATTCGCCTATTTAACCCTACTCAGCACCTGACTGATATGGTACCAGTTACCGATATCCTGAACGTTGCCAATGAGAAGGGAGCCAAAACTTGGTTTGTAGACTGGTTACCAGATCAAGCAAAATGAATTATATTTAGTGCAAAATCTAATACCTCAAAGTTCTAGTAAGACTGGTTATCAGATCAAGCAAAATGAACTCTTTCAGGTACAAAATCTAATGTCCCAAAGTTCATCGTTAGGATGCAATTTAACCATTACAGTAGTTGTACAATAGCAATAAAATAATGACAACAGATTGTCTGGGTTTCCAGACGTTAGGGAATAAAAAAAAAATCCTATATTACCTTGGTGGAAGCATATCAGAATTTCCAAAATGGTTAAGAAGGCATTTCATGTTCAATGGATGAAGAATTAGGTGCTGACCATCAATCACCTGCAACAAGATTTTAAAATTCAAATTTTTGTAAACACCAAACCTTCAGCACTTGGAGAATCATCATCACATAGTCTCAGGCATGACACAAACCTGGTAAAATGTGTATGAGTCTTGATCATTTGAATCAACTGCAACAGCGCGTCCCTCTTCCATTTTTTGTGGCACTCCCTTTTTGGAGTTAATATAACGGGGTGAAACAGAAAGCCCTGAAACACCGGTAATAATATCTCCATCTGAAAGAGGGGAGAGTTTATGCCCACTGTTCGTATGTGAAGTTTTCGGATTATCAGAGTTCTTCAATTTGTTACTAGAGATAGGAGAGGAGCTATTTTTTAGAGGGGGGCTGCTACTGTAATATCTGAACTCAGACCAGTATTTCATCCTTTCTTCCAGTTGCTCCAAAGCAGCGGAAACATATGGAAGTTTCTCCAAGTCATCAACAAGGCCTAAGTCAGCCATCTGCAACCAATTACTGAGATCTGATTTTGCCCCTCTAACGGAGAGCTCAACATCAGATGTCAAAATGAACTTGGAGAAAACATTGCAAGGATCTTCATCTAAAGAAGAATATTCACTAGACGAATTCCTAAGAAAAGGAGTGAGTGAATTTTTTGGCCGCCCTAGAAGTGTGAAGGTCACATTGTCGCCAATATGGAAATGCTGAAGTTGAGTGACAAAGATGGTGGTCAACCCTTTTGCAGATATCATCATGAAACACAGTGGGCACTTCTTCCAGCACTCACCTCTGTAATCCTCTTTACCCATTAGTAAATAATGCAAAATGCATGGAAAGCAATATATATGACCGCATGATGTAATCTGCGGGCACAGCGGGCTTTCCAAACAAATTGGACATCGCACCTCAGAAGGACTACAATATCTTACACAGATGATATCTTCCCACTGGAGCATCTTATCAGGATCCATTGAATCAATCTGATAATTTCCAGTATCCAACACAACAAACTTAAAATTTGCTTGGAGGAACAAGTCCTTGTTGTAAGGCTTAATCTTCCTTTGCCTTCTCGGTGGATATGTTCTAGGGCCACGAGGCTGCGGTCGAGAAATAGGATCATACTGGAAATTCAGAAGATAATTTGCATTCACAGCCTGATTCTTTCTAGAAGCCAGCAGAGCTCCATTACCCTGAAGTCCATCAGAACTATGGTCAATCTCCAGGGACCCCACCAACTCAAGTCTCTGAACATCTGCCTGAACTGAGCCGCCACTGTGCACTGTGAGACCCAAACTCCCCTGTCCAGAAGACTGGCATTCAGAAACATCACTAACCTCTTGGGCGTACGGATCATCCTCTTCACCAGATATTCTAAATCCAACTACCTGGGACTGAATTCATTCGCATGGATAAGCCAAGGGCAGAAACAAAGTTATTTGTACATAAGCTGAAAACAGTTAACTTGAATTAAATTAAACTAAAATTATTCAGATGTTCTTAAATAACTTTACCGCTTGGGATGTATCAACAGATTGTCCAATAAAACCCACTGAGTCTGCAAAATATATCCTATTGTTAGCATTAAACTGGAAATGGAAAGTTTTCAGATAGCGAGGGCGGGACTAATACCATGAAAGAAAGACAACTGTGGGGCATATACCATGTAGACAACTTATGAGACTGAAGCAGATACTTATCAATCAGCATGCTGATACGAGACATTATCAAGAGTCGATGTGATCGAATGTAAGACAATCAAGAACACAACATCACTGCACAAGGAGCAAACCAGCTAACATACTTTTGACTGAAAATATGAACTATTAATTTACACCGTTTCCATATGAAACTATTGTTCGGTATTATAGTAATAAAGGTTTCCAAACGGCAGTCTTATGCTCGTGGAGAAGCATTTGGTGTGTGTATATTGGGGTACGTGTGAAGCAGATGGACATGCTAATATCCTTAGAGAACAGACTCATAGCCTACAGCTAGTCGTATAAACACAGAAAATAGCATCATCCAGAGCAATAATATGTACCTGAATTCCTTAGAGGCTACCGTCGAGCTAAATGGAGAGTCAAAAGCTCAGTTTAGCACAATCCCCAGAGTCAAAAGCTCTAACCCTAGAGCTAGAGACTTAACTCTCAATCTATCAAATATACTGTATGTACTACCAAAGCTTTCACCCGAAGCACGGAGCCAGTCCTGCGGAAGTAGTAATACCTAACCGCAGCCTGGTAGCATCTAATCGACCAGTTAACCAATCCAATACAGATCTACCCACAACACCCGCCAATCGATGTACGGCATGGAAAGGAAGGAGCGTGCGAAAAGACCGAGAGAAACTTCACCGGTGCTTGCGCCGTCCCTGCCGACGCCAGGCGCGGCGGCAGAGGCCCGAGGGGAAGAGCGACTGCCGCGGCGAGAGGCGGTGCCATGGCGAGGGCTGGGGCTAGGGTTCGAGGCGCGCGGAGCGGGCGGGTGGGATCCTCTGGTGGATTCTGTAGGGGAGATGGACATGAACCCGCGCGGGAGCTCGTGGGTGAGTTTGGTCGGCGGCGAGGGGGGGGACACCGGTAACTCCGGCACGGGGAAGGAGGTGCGAGCTTTTATACGTTTTCTTTCCTTGAAAGCCATTGTGGCGACTTTATTCCATTGGCATATACCGTTTGCTTGTAGTACTTTGTACGTAATGGAGTATTGTCGATCAATGTAGCACCAAAATGTACTATTCCAAAAATCCTAAAATATTAGAGATTAAGCGAGTTTCAAGGTAAAACAAAAAGCATCGCTGAATTAGAATTTGTAATAATGTTCGGCAAGTATCATGCTATTTTAAAAAGAATCTAGAAAACTAAATAGGATGTAGAGCTCGTACATTTAGTAGATGACTCATTGTACTGCGCAAAAATCAAATACGACCAAAAAGTGAGAGTAATTATATGAAACTGTAACTCATAGTTGTTATAGTGCTCTACATACCAAACATGACACTTGGTTCATGCAACTTTGGTTCTCAAACCAAACACATGCATAAAGAACATCTAAGTATGTAAGACGGTTTTGATGTAACATAATCCGTGTGAAATTCTTAGTTTTGTATAACGTGAAGTGAGTGGTGCACTCTCGGGGTACCGCCTTGCGGACCAGTTGGTAGACGTAGTTTCTGACGGTCTTTGGAGCAACGCCTTTAGACTCAGAGACATTGCATTTAGCTACAATCACGAGTGGGGAACTCGATACTCAACTCGTAATATGTTGGAGGTGCATTTTGGATGTCGTGTTGTTGCTTCCTTCTTGACACCTTTCTTTTCTATTGCTTTGGCATCTTGTATAAGATCTTACAGATGACTAGCTCCCCGCCTTCTAGGCCTCGACGCCATCAAGGTGGTACAGATGCATCATCAATTTGATCTTGTCCAGGACGACGCCGGACTTGGTGTAAAGCTCATCTACCCTCGTTGGCCTTCAATGCCAGGCTAGTCTTAAAAAGCAAAAGAATAAATGGTTGCCCATGTCCTCCATTGTCACGCATACTCGAGCAATGATCATACACAACAATCAATAGTTGATTGGTTCGAATACTGTTGCATGTGTCCGTGAGATGTCAGCGTTCAGCATTCTCTCTTGGTTGATGCAACAAATTGGAATGTATGACATATTCCGTATCTAAACCAAACCCATGTCATAATAAGTAGACAACTCAACAAATACAAAAAATATTTATGTTCGTGGTTAGCTGCCTAGCAAGGAAGCAATGTGGATGGGTGTTTCACCTAGAAGTTTCTCTGGATGGATGCAACATATGGCTTCCTTGATAGCTATGGTAATATGAAATGATCAATCCGAGTGTGAGATCTCGTGCCATTATCGAGCCTGAAGCCGACCGGCAGCAACGACCAACACTTTTTGAACTACACACCAATTAATCTCATTGCAAACATGCTTAATATATCAAACATGTGTCGTTGCGAGGAGATAAGTCAACTGTCAATGCAAACCAAAATACAAATACAAGAAAACCCAACAAACTCTAGCATACCTGATGTTACGTCTCCAGACCGGACCTAGGCAAGACAGTTGTCGCGCGTGTATAGATTGAGAATCTATACACACGCAAGGTGCAGTTTAAGCAAGCATTAACCAGCAGCAGAACATGAAAGCTCATATATTCACTTTACAAATTTCTTTACATTTGCAAATAGCTGAAGAATTACATAGGATTTTGAAGTCACTTCCCCTGTTGGTCAAGACTATTATGGATGACGACATTTTCCGGGCTCATGTAAATTTATAATTGCATCTAAAATACAGAGGAAGCAAGGGTGAGTATGACAAGACATACTCCGCGGGTAGATGTTTTACTAAACATCAGGATACAAAATAAGCATGTGTGTAGAAGACCAACTGAAATATAAGAGGATGTGTAAAGCATCAAAATAATGTTTAGAGTAATCAAAAAGAAAAGGACTAGCGTCTACATGATCGCAAGCTTCCCAACCCAAGAGTCACTTGGGTGAAAATTCACACTTTAGCACTCTTAAGAGAGGTATTCCGACGTCGACAACCTCTGCTAGAAACACATGGGTTCCAAAAGAGCAGAGCTATTTTGCCCACTGAAACACGACAATCTTGTACTAGTATTGGTCGCTCGTACAGATCCATCATTGATACTCTGTTTGGAACAAGTGTCGTCCCAGCGAAGAATTTGAACAGTCCGACACTTGATCTACGATAGGTTCAATATGTTTGCAGATGTAACTCCAATAAAGAGTAAGGTGACAGCACTTTTTTAGCGACAAAGGGTATGTAACGGCACCGCGTCTGCCATTCGCTCCAAAGTCTAGATTCATGTGTCGATCGGTTGTGTAAAGATGTGAATCGATTTGTTCCATCTAACATTGCAATATGATTTTACACCACCGTGTCAAGTACTTGAATACAACAGGTGGGACCAGGTTCTATTTGCATGGGCTTAACATGAAAAATCTTTTCCCCCCATCTATCTCATCTCTGTTCCGTGCCTTCTTCCCCGTGAAATCTACTCTCCCCTGCTGCCATTATTCCAGGTAGACATCTCATTTCTGCATCGAATCCGCGGTTGTTTCAACTCGAGCTCTCACCCCAACTTATGACCTACGGATTTCACCTCCCAATTGATGGGGAACGAAGCATGAAAATCAAAAAAAATCCTATGAACACCTAAGATTTTATCTAGGAGATGTACAACAACTAGAGGGGGGTGTCTACATACCCTTGTAGACCGAAAGCGTTAACGATCTAGAGATCGTGGTTGGCATAGTCGTACTCGCGGCGCGATCCAATCTGATCCAAGTACCGCACGTGCAGCACCTCTGAGTTTAGCACACGTATGGCCCGGCGGCACCCTCTCCTTCTTGATCCATCAAGGGAGGGAGAGGAGGTACATGAGATCTAAACCAACTTGACGGCGTGGTGGCGGTGGTGGCAGTGGAACTCTGGCAGGGCTTCGCCAAGCGCTGACGGAACGTGTAGGAGGAGTAACGGGAGGGAGACGGGGCAAGCATGGAAGGGCTAGCTGTCCCTGCGCCTCCCCACTATATAAAGGGGTGAGGGAGGGGCGTGGCAGCCCTAGCCCCCCTCCCAACGCAGGGGGCGGCGGCCAAGGGGGGAGGAGTGCCCTCCAAGCCAAGTGGAGGCCCTCACCCTTAGGGTTTCCTCTTCCCCATGCGCATGGGCCTTGTAGGGGCTGGTGCCCCTGGCCCATTAAGGCCAGCCCCCCCCCCCTTACAGCCCATGTTGCTGTATGGGATGTGGTGGAACCCTCCGAGGACTTCCGGACCCCTCCGAAACCTTCTGGAACCTTTCGATGGCTTCCCGGTACAATACCGAAAAAACCGGACTTTTTCCTGGAACCCCGACAACAACTTTCCATATATAAATATTTACCTCCGGACCATTTCGGAGCTCCTCGTGACGTCCCGGATCCCATCCGGGACTCCGAACAACCTTCAGATTTTCCACTATTAATATCTCAACACTACCCTAGCGCTACTGAATGTTAAGCGTGCGACCCTACGGGTTCGAGAATCATGTAGACATGACCAAGACTCCTCCCCGGCCAATAAACAATGGCGGAACGTGGATGCACATATTGGTTCCTATATTTTCAACAAAGATCTTTATTGGTTGAACCACAATGTCAAGATTCAGACAATCCCGTATGCAATTCCCTTTTGTCCGGTGATATGTTACTTGTCCGAGATTCGATCATCAATATCTCCATACCTAGTTCAATCTCGTTATTGACAAGTCTCTTTACTCGTTTCGTAATACAAGATCCCGTGACTAAACTCATTAGTCACACGAGGCTTCTTATGATGTTGTATTACCGAGAGGGCCCGGAGATCTCTCTCCGTCACACGGAGCGACAAATCCCAGTCTCGATCCATGCAACCCAACAGACACCTTCGGAGATACCTGTAGAGCACCTTTATGATCACCCAGTGACGAAGTGACATTTGATAGCACACAAAGTATCCGTCCGATATCCGGGAATAGCATGATCTCATGGTTGAAGGAACTGATACTTGACATGAAAAAAGCTATAGCAAATAACTAAACGATCTGATGCTAAGCTTACGGTTGGGTCTGTCCATCACATCATTCTCCTAATGATGTGATCCCGTTATCAAATGACAACTCATGTCTATGGTTAGGAAACCATAACCATCTTTGATCGACGAGCTAGTCTAGTAGAGGCTTACTAGGACATGGTGTAGTTTATGTAATAACATATGTATTTAAGTTTCTGATTAATACAACTCTAGCATGAATAATAAATATTTATCATGAACGGGAAATATGGTAATAACATTTTATTATTGCCTCTGGAGCATATTTCCAATACCAATATTCCACATGCAGGTCTCATGCATACAAAATATAGAGGCGGTACTCAAATCTTATAAAGAGTGCCTAATCCAATTTCTGGAACACATGTACATGGATTCCGATTTATATATCTCGAGGAAGTTGTTTGTCGTGGCTAAATAAAATATTGGTGCCTTGGAAGAGGAATCATGTGACGCAGAACATTTTAGATCCATCCGGACAAACAATTGAATAAAGCTCGTTGATTGGTTTATACCGGGTAACTCAATAGTGTACTTGTGCTGCATCTAATCAGATTATAAGTTTACAACTTGCATAGTAATAGCTGCAACTATCTAGAGTAGTAGCCGTATGGTCTACAACTTATGACAAATGGGTTAAGTAAAGTTGGATAATGTAGAACATGGCACAGTGATAATTTATGTTTTTATAGAAAAATTAGGACTCTCTTGCCTCACTTAAAAAAATTAGAGAGTTGAATAGTAATTGGTAATTTCCATGGGTTATATGCTCGTCCTAAAAATAATAGATATCCATGAGTGGTATGATAAAAACTTGCATGAACTTGTAGGTCAACTAAACTTGATAATTGGGTTCCTTGCAATAATTTTGAGATAGGATGTGCGTAATTTATTTGTGTGTAGCTGAAGGTGTTATAAGGTCATGCACGTTAATACTTGCGGTTGTTTACGTGAAACTTATTGTGAGGGGGTGATTTTGGTAATTCATCACAATGTATATCTCACTGAAATAATGCATATTCAAAGAATATTTCAATAAAAGATTAATTTATTACAACCTTGAGATGTGAAAGTGGATCCCTCAAAATGCTAAGGACAAGTGTTGACCAAACCTCAAGACTCTCTATTTTATATTTGAGTGATCCGAGATCACATTAAGTCCATAAGAAAGTCAATACTATTGAAGGGGGGTAAGGTTATGACCATGGTCTAAACTGAAGAACATTGTAGGTAACCGCTTTTGTAAAATGGTTCCGAAAGCCAAGCGGTCTTCGGTTCGTGAAACTCACCCCTTGGAGTAGTTGGTCTTGTGGTTAACCCGGTGTAGACTATGAAGTATTAGTGAGATGTTTTGCTTTGTGAGTTGCGGTCTTTATGCACTTCCACATTTCCATATTTGCTAGTCAGTTCGGTATCTATCATTGCCCTCTCTCACCTCGAGACATGGTGCATTTTTCACCTGTACGTCCAAACTCCGTGGGAGGACTTCCTCCTGCCATTCTACAAATAAAACACCTTCTCCTCAAAACAACCATCATACCTATCAATTATGGCATTTCCATAGCCATTCCGAGATATATTGGCATGCAACTTCCATTGTTATTATTCATGACTTATGTTTTCATTGTCATTATGTTTTGCATGATGATATAGAGTTGACATGATATTTGTGGCAAGGCCACTATTCATCATTATCTTATATGTTACGTTGGATCATTGCACATCCTGATACACTACCCACCACAAAAAAACACTTCCATGACATTATGGCCCGAATGAAAACTTTTTCTGTCATCAATGTGACACTTCCATGACGATAATTGTGAAAAAAACACGTATCATCATAGATGTGGTGGGCTCCTACTTCTATGATAAAAATTTATGATAGAAAATGGGCTTTTTGTCCTGGGTGGGAAGGAGGCGCACCTGCATGACATTCTTTGGGCCATCAATGATATAAAAAATTGTGGTAGAAGTGAGGGCGGACAATTTTTTGGGGAGTTTCCGATATACGTGGGGTGGTTGGGGCCGAGCGATGCAGTGGTTTGCGCGTTTCTCTCATACGCGCACGTGTGCGAGCCCTTCACTAACTAAACCCGAGCGAGTCATTCGCTTACTGAACCCGAGTGATCGATCAATCCCTCGCACTACGTACTGAATGTTGGGGTCACCTATTATAGGTAGGGCCACAATAATGCATCTTGGATCTTACCTAGGCCCCCACATCAATAAGCATTAAGGCTTTTGGGCCACAAGCACATTCAAATGTTCTTCAAGGCTTATTCACTCGGATGTCATTCATCCACTCAGACACTATCTATTTACTCGGGCTTTGGCGGTTCATTCGGCTACCATTCCATCCACTCGGCTACCCCACCATCACTCTGACAAGGAAGGCAAACAACTAACATGGAATCTGGAGCATTCGCAGACGCACATCTTCAAGCGTTACTAACAATCAATGATATAGTTAGAAGTAGTAACACTTGTAATAAATTTAATTCATTAATCCCCACTGTAATGCAGCGAGATAAAGGGGCGACACACTCTATATAAGCCGCCCCATAGCACTAAGACACGGGTTCGCATCCAATGTAATCATCATACGCAAGAGAAACAAGCAGCTCTAGAAGCTCGAGACATAGGGTCTTTACCTCCATCATGAGGGGCCCGAACTCGTAAACTCTTGTGTTACATCTTCGCCATAGCTAGACCAGGATCCTTTATCCTGCCCCTCTTCTACTGTCAGAATTGTTACCACGACAGTTGGCGCCCACAGTGGGCTGCGCGTCTAGCGTTCTACGATGCAAGTGGAATTTTCTCATTCACCATGGCTTCCGGCGGTGAGATGGTCCTCAATGATGAGATCCATTTAGGTGCCCTTCGCTTCATCACCGACGGCTCAGCGTGGCTTCAAGAAGCCCTGCTGGATACAAAATTGATGCCCATCTATGGTGTAGCACATGTGCGTGCAATCCCTTACAAAGTTCTTCACCGACAACCATTGGTCCTGTACCAGACGACCCCTTGACTCCCCGCTGGACGCGTTGTCGGCAATCTGGCCAATTGTTAGAATAAATCCGAGGCACTCCGTTGATCATCCGAGGACCAAGCAATCACACAAGCACGACACCGAGATTTGTTAACGAGGTTCACCGATATGGCTACATCCCCGGGGCTTGACTACGGGCGCTCCTCCCCGTGATACCGTCACAATACCGCACCCTGGCCGCTCGGGCGCCGACACACGTCGCCGGCTCCCTCGCGTGCCTATGCTATTATGTTGGCATAGGTTACATCGTGTGTCTACCCCCGATATATATGAGAGGCCTAGGTTACAAGTGTCCTATTAGGACACAACTCCTACCCTATCTACACACAGTCCAAAACCAAGTCCAACTGTAACCTACCTTGTACAATAATATTCGACACAATTCTACAAACTCCACCTTGGCGAATATTCTTCAGCGTCTTGAATTCATCCATGCGTCGAACCTCCATGTACATTGGACTTGAGATACGCCATGAGCACCGCTGTTACTCCCAGACTCCACGTGACTCTACCTGCAACTATAGTCCCTTCTCGTCTTCTTCACAGTCAACACTCGAGCAAAATTAAGTTCCTCGTTACTCTACTTTGTGCTCCCAACTTCTAGAGTATCCACTCAACGCCATCACACACCGATCATTGACCTGCGTGAAAGTGAACAACTCACATATTGGACGCCACAGATAAGAGTTACCTGAACTCAACATCCGCCCTTTCTTGACCGTCTGTCTGAAACTTGAAGGAATGTGCCACCCTGAGTCAAATTCACAGTTATCTCACCCTTCTTCCTGATAGTCTCTAGCACGTCCCACAGCTATAGCACTCCGCCTCCTTCTGTATTTGTCATCCGCACTTTGCCAGGTGCACTAAACACCACAGAATATATAGCCATGTACTCTCTCGGCTTTTGACAATTTCAGACTTTCTGCCATTTTCTCGGATTCTCCATGGTCAACTCCTATCCATCTTCCGGCACCGATAGACCCAGTCACCAACTTAAATCTGGTACTCTTCAACACTGCTTCAGCACCCTTTGCACAATTTGTCTGACCACATGTCTGACCACCAGTGCCTTGGCCTGTTGTTGTGTCCCGTGCTTACCGCACGCCTCGTCACTATCACCGCATCGAGCCTCTGCTGTCCTGGTCGAGCCTCCCCGGTAGCTAGCCCCCACTGCCTCAACCCCCACTGCAGAGAACCACTGATCATCACCGACTGATGCCGAGTATCACGTCTCCATCAGACCACTGGTACCCAGTCCGTTCCACGTGTCTCTTGCTATCCCTCTAAAATAGGCTCCGACTCTCCATGCATTTACACCGTAGCCCCTCCATCAGCTCAGAGTGTAGTCATCCATCAGACTTCAACTCCACCTTCAACATGACTCCATGTAGTTGCGCTATGCTACCACCACACCCCGTCAACTTCAAGCTCTCATGTGTGCACTGCCTTGAATCAACCCTGCGTCATAGTCTTGTCGAAGCCGCACAAGCCCTCAGGCATGCACCACGTGTTTCCACGCCCCAGAAGTCAGCCACCATCAGCATCATGCTCCTATGTCGTCGTTGCTGAAATCACCGCCGTCTTCTGCTTTGACCGACATCCCCGTCGATCCGTCAGACAGTCCAGTCCTACCCAGCCGAAGTTATCCGACTGCAACCATGCTCCACCCCGCATCATGTCTGCCCCGCACTTCTCCATGCTTTGCTTGACGCCCTGTGTATGCATGATCCTAACACGACGCACCCAGACTCCTCAAGTCTTATACGCACATCGCCATCCTCGGTTCCCGTTTGACTGCTGGTCGAACAACACCACTGCTACCATGCCGATCTCCTTTGCGTCCGAAACAAAGAACCCAAAACTAGTCCATGCAGTCTCTTGTGTACATCTGCAACCAACTCAATTTTATCCACACCTGTAGCATCATGTGACTTCCTGACTAATTTTCTTGTTCTATTCTTTTCCACGCATGAGATGTAACCAGCAGATTCCAAGTTCCAACACGCTGCAATACCTTCTGGAACCGAATTTTGTCCTTAACAAATCTCTCTTACGCACGTCTAGCTCCTTTGCCTATGCTCCAGCTCGCCTTGAGCCAGCCAACTATGCAGCCACGTGCCTTGGGCCTCCAGTTCAGCTAGCGTCCAGCCACCAATGCCGGTGGATCCCTACTGACCGCGTTGGTACGCGCATACGCCATGCGCTGTTGGCACGCCTGCATGCACCGGTCTGAGGATTTGCCACGCAAACACGCCTTGGCTAGCACGCACAGCCCAGCTAGCCTCACGTACGCATATACACCTTGGACTTCCTGCACTGCACGGCTGCCTGCCTACTTCGTGCACCCGTCGCCGTCCCTAATCCTGGATCTTCCGAGTCGCCGAGAAATCCTTGATCTCTCCTTCGATCTCTTGATCCGATCTGGAATGCTTAGGTGCCACGCCCGCTGCTACTGCACTACCTGCCGAACGCTACTTATGATGTCGCACACTTTCGATCTCATCGAAACCTTCTTCGATTGATTTGATCTCCATGCCACAGACTATAACACACCCTTGAGGACTTCGTTTCGGACCTGCCATGCGACCATATCGACGAAGCTCGCTCCATCGATCACCGCATCTGACTCCAGCAATTCAGATCGTCCGCTTTACGCATGCAACTTTGACATCAATCCATCCTCTAAATCAAAAGCACAGCCTCAAATCAAACCTTGCTCATGATACCACTTGTTAGAATAAATCTGAGGCACTCCGTTGATCATCTGAGGACCAAGCAATCACACAAGCATGACACCGAGATTTGGTAACGAGGTTCATCGATATGACTACATCCCCGGGGCTTGACTACGGGCGATCCTCCCTATGATCTTGTCACAATACCGCACCCTGGTCGCCTGGGCGCCGGCACACGCCGCCGGCTCCCCTGGCGTGCCTATGCTATTATGTTGTCATAGGTTACATTGTGTGTCTACCCCTGATATATATGAGAGGCCTAGGATACAAGTGTCCTATTAGGACACAACTCCTACCCTGTCTACACACAGTCCAAAACCAAGTCCAACTGTAACCTACCTTGTACAATAATATTCGACACAATTCTAACACCGATCATTGCTCCAACGGTGGATCAAACACACTGTGGCTCTTTAGTCCGCGGTCGAGCAGGTAGCTGCACTCGAACCCGACGATTCATTCCATGATCCATTCACCTCTCTCCATGAGGGGTCGAAAGACAAAGTCAATTGCGAGAGTGTCGAGTCAATGGCAGAAGTTTTCGTGGCTGGTTTAAATAATGGCCCACCTGGTTTCCTTGATAACCAGGATGGTCTTGGCCACAGTTCACTTGAACAAGCTAATGATTGATGCATCTCCAACGTATCTATAATTTTT
Organism: Triticum dicoccoides; assembly: GCF_002162155.2. Taxonomy (NCBI): domain Eukaryota; kingdom Viridiplantae; phylum Streptophyta; class Magnoliopsida; order Poales; family Poaceae; genus Triticum; species Triticum dicoccoides. The sequence continues at coordinate 264,158,404 of NC_041389.1, forward strand.
TATTGTTCCGTATATCATTTTTTGGGACTAACCTACTAACCTAGTGCCCAGTTGAGGGTGTCTCGGACTAAGGGGTCCCGAGCTGCTGGTCTATCTTTCGTAGGCCGGACAGCTAGGCTACTCTTGGTCCATCATTGGAAGGCCGAGCTATAAGCGACTCCATGTTCAGGAAGGAAACCTCTGAAGCCTAGGTGTATCCTCCAAGTCAAGATAATCAAGTCGGCATGTTTATCCCCTGATGGTAACCGACCATGTGTAACCCTAGGTACCCCTGGTGTCTATACAAACCTGAGGGTTTAATCCGTAGAGGCTAGAACCATCATCCTACTCATCTAGGTTTAGTTCATCCGATCTCGTGGTAGATCAACTCCGTAATCATCATACCAACACATCAATACAATCAAGCAGGACGTAGGGCTTTACCTCTTCGAGAAGGCCCGAACCTGGGTAAATACTGTCTCTGCATTCCTTGTTCCCCACCGATCCAAGATCCACAGCTCGGGACCTCCTACCCTAGATCCGCCGTTTTTGACACCGACATTGGTGCTTTCATAGAGATTTCCGTTGTGGGATCGTCAAAGGATCAATGGCTCGCCTAGTCATCAGTGAGGGTATCCACACTAGGGACATCTTCGTACCCGGCCAGCTTTTCATGTTCGGCGGCATCATTCTGAACGCTGACTCGGTCAGTCACCTTGACCAGATCGACAGCTTTGCCCCTGAATAGGAAATCAGGTTCGGCAACCTAGCATACGTCATCAACGCCCAGGGAGATCTGATCTTTACTGAGTTCTCAGCCTCACCTGACGAGCCCGGAAATCCTGACGCTTCAACTTCGGACCTTCTTCCCAACCCCCTCTCTATGTCGACCCTCATCTCGGATCTAGCTTTGAGCTCGGATCCAACTTCAGTGTCCAAGAACCAGGGGTCAGCCTTGGCCGAACGTGCTCTCTTGGCTGGCATACCGGAGGTTAAGTCTGGGAGACGCCAGAAGATGAATCCGGCTAACCTCTTGCTCTTAAACGAGACATTATATCGGATCCGGATAATGAACATTGCAGACGGCCCATCCTCGGTCTATGATTGGATCAGACTAGAGGCAGGCCATGGGGAATTTTACGTCCCACCCACCACCCACTTCATAGCCAATATCAAAGATTTAACCGATATGCTGGACTACGCCTCCGAGGAGGCCGAGCATGTCGACCCCATGACCTATATGGCAACCTCCCTAACCACCCCCAGCTCGGGAAAGTGGACTGCCACTTCCACCTACGATGTGTACATGGCCGACACCCCCAAGGAGGAGGACGATGACCCTGCAAGGGATTCATTGAAACGCCGGCACCAGCGAAAGCAATCAAGGGGACGTGGAAGGGGCAGGGATGACAACTTGAACACATACACAAATGGCACCGGAGATGACACCGCTCTGGACAACGTGGAGGAGCTCGGCGATAATGCCACCCCCGGACAGCACCTAGCCGCTTCTGAAGGCCATGATGACCATGTTGACCCCGAGGACCACGGTGATCCCGAGGACCACGGTGACTCCGAAGAAAACAACTACCTCCCTCTTTTTGAAGATGAGGAGAGCCTCGGAGCCGAGGATTTCATCGTCTGGAAGACCCGCTAGACCAAGAATGGTTCAAGCGGCAACTTATAGCCACCGCCCGAAGCCTAAAGAGGAAGCAGAAGCGGTTAAAGTTGAATAGGATACCCTCAAGGATAGATGGACGAAAGTCCTAGCACCCGAAGAGGGATACGACAATGAGCGGTAGGACCAAAATAAAAGCTACACACAACAATGTTTGCTCCCGCAATTCGACGACGAGGCCCTTGAGCGCACACCCCCCAGACGCACTCAGGCACACAAGCCCGACTGGCCCCCTCGAGGACGGGACATGACGGCTGGAGAAGCCGAAAATCCACTTGCACTCTCTCACTAAAGAGGCAAGGAACCAATGCAACTAGAAGATCCATATGATCTACGGCACAACCTAACCGCCAAAGCAGGCCGAACAAGATCCATCTATGGATCTAGAGGACACACTCCCGCTAGACGGGGCAGATACCAAGCCTGGCGCGACAAAAACGATAGAGCCCGGGAACAACACCGTGCTCAGATGACAACCGACCTCTGGCATGGTGTGGCCAGGGTGAGGGGCGCCGCACACCAATGTGTTTCACCAACGAGGTGATGCAACACCAGTTCCCCGAAGGTTTTAAGCCCCTAAACATTGAATAGTACGATGGGACTACAGACCCAGCCATGTGGATGAAAGACTTCCTCCTCCACATTCATATGGCCCGAGGAGACGACCTCCATGCCATTAAATATTCACCACTGAAGCTTAAAGGACCATCCAAGCACTGGTTGAACAGCCTCCCCGAAAACTCCATTGGGAGCTGGGGAGAGCTTGAGGATGCCTTCTGAGCTAATTTCCAGGGCACCTATGTTAGGCCCCCGGATGCCAACAACTTGAGCCACGTTGTTCAACAGCCCAGAGAGTCAGCTCGACAATTTTGGAATCAGTTCTTGACCAAAAAGAACCACCCGGACAAACCCGACACCTCAGAAGTCTAAGACAGGAACGTGAAACCATAGCACAACAAGAACAAGCGCCGGCACAACGGCGGTGAAGCCGATGATATGGCAGTAAATGTCAGATTCAGCAACTGCAAATCAGGACCGCGGAAGAAGCCCTGTAAAGGGAACCGGGATGGCCCAACCGCGCTAGATAAGATCCTGGATAGACCCTACCAAATCCATGGCACCTCAGACAAGCCCGCCAACCACACCAACCATAACTGTTGGGTGATCAAACAGGACGGCAAGCTTATGACCGAGGAACAAGGCAAGGGTCCCCGCAGCGAGGATGATGATGAGTCTCATGAGCCAAACAATGGAGGCCAGAAGCAATTCCCTCCCGAGGTAAAAACTGTGAACATGATCTATGTCACACATATACCCAAGAAGGAACGGAATTGCGCACTTTGGGAAGTCTATGTTGTAGAGCCGGTAGCCCCGAAATACAACCCATGGTCAGCTTGCCCGATCACCTTCGACCACAAAGACCATCCGACCAGTATCCGTCATGGAGGAATGGCGGCTCTGGTGCTCGCCCCCATCGTGGACGGATACCACCTCACCAGTGTCCTTATGGACGGAGGCAACAACCTCAATCTGGTTTACTCAGATACAGTGAGAAAGATGGGAACCGATCCATCAAGGATTGATGACCCACAAGTATATGGGGTCAATTGTAGCATTTTTTATAAGTAAAAGTGTCGAACCCAACGAGGGTTTTCAGCAAGGTAATGTCTGCAAGTGCTAAAGTTGTAAGTAGCGGAGTAGTTTGATAGCAAGATAATTTGTAACGAGCAAGTAACGATAGTAGTAACAAAAGTGCAGCAAGGTAGCCCCCTTTTGAGGCAAAGGACAAGCCAAAACGGTTTCTTATGATAAGCAAAGTTTTCTTGAGGGTACACGGGAATTTCATCTAGTCACTTTCATCATGTTGGCTTAATTCGTGTTTGGTACTTTGATAATTTGATATGTGGGTGTACCGGTGCTTAGGTGATGTTCTTACTTGAACAAACCTCCTACTTATGATTAACCCTCTCGCAAATGTCCGCAACTACGAGAAAAGTATTAAGAATAAATTCTGGCCAGAGCATTAAACTTTTGGATCCAATCGGTCCCTTACGGAATAGCGCATAAACTGGGGTTTAAGCTTCTGTCACTCTCGCAACCCACCATCTAATAACTACTCCACAATGCATTCCCTTAGGCCCAAATATGGTGAAGTGTCATGTAGTTGACGTTCACATGACACCACTAAGAGAATGACAACATACATATCATCAAAATATCGAACACATATCAAGTTCACATGATTACTTGCAACATGATTTCTGCCGTGACCTCAAGAACGAAACTAACTACTCACGAATGATAAAAAATCTCAAGATTAGAGGGGTATTAAATAGCATAATGGATCTGAACATATAATCTTCCACCAAATAAACCATATAGTAATGAACTACAAGATGTAATCAACAGTACTAGTCACCCACAAGCACCAATCTATAGTTTTGATACAAAGATTGAACACAAGAGATGAACTAGGGTTTGAGAGGAGTTGGTGCTGTGAAGATGTTGATGAATATAGCCCTCCCCAATATGGGAGAGTTGTTGGTGATGATGATGATGACGACGATTTCCCCCTCCGGGAGGAAAGTTCCCCCGGCGGAATCGCCCCGCCGGAGGGCAAAAGTGCTCCTGCCCAAGTTTTGCCTCGAGGCGGCGGCGTTTCATCCCAAATGTCCTCCTTTGATTTTTTCTAGGTCAAAATGACTTATATACAAGAAGATGGGAACCAGAGGTGGGCCGAGGAGGGCAGCACCTAGCAGGGCACGCCTGGGCCTCCTGGCGCGCCCAGGTGGGTTGTGCCCACCTGGTGGCCCCCTTGTGGTACTTATTTGCTCCAATAATTCTTAAATATTCCATAAAAAATCCTCGGGAACTTTCACCTCATTTGGAGTTGTGCAGAATAGGTAGCTTGGCGTAGCTTTTTCAGGTCCAGATTTCCAGTTGCCGGAATTCTCCTCCTTGGCGCTTACCTTGCATATTATGAGAGAAAAGGCATTAGAATTACTCCAAAAAGCATTATATACAATAAAACAACATAAATAACAGTAGGAAAACATGATGCAAAATGGACGTATCAAGGATCAAAACCTAGCAACACCACCTTTAAAGGGGTAATCCCACGCGTCGAGGCACACTACTCGGGCACCGTCACCTTGGAAGTAGTTTTTGGATCGCCCGACAACTTCCGTAGTGAAGACTTGATCTTCGACATCATTCCTTTCCGCAGCGGTTATCATGCACTCCTCAGTCGTACAACGTTCGCTCGCTTTAACGCCGTTCCCCACTACGCATATCTGAAGCTCAAGATGTCTGGACCTAAGGGCGTCATTACCATCAACGGCAACACTAAGCACTCGCTCCAAACTAAGGAGCACACAATAGCTCTAGTAGCCGAAGCCCAGGCCGGCAAAGGGGCACCAAAAACCTAGGCTCACATCAAGGCGCTAGACGCACACGAATGATCCCGAGCTACACCACAGCTTCCAGAGCCTTCCCGCGTTCCCCCTTAGCGATATGCCCCCTACAACATGGCTTCTTCAGCCGTGAAATACGTACATTAGGTACATAATTTCACGCTTAAAATCCCATGGGCAGCTATGGGGGCAAACGATCTAAGGTTCAAGTCCTCGGCTCGACCGAACCATGACCAAATATGTCTTTGGACCATTTATAAGTACCATCTAGGTCCTGACTAGCGTAAAGCTAATATACTACGGCGGCTTTTCAAGACCTTCTGTCAAGGGCCCGTCCGTGGATCACCATTTCCCCTGTCTATAGAACCCTCTCAAAGAGCAAAGGCGCAGACGTGCAACAAGGTCCAGTAGGGATGTCAAACCACTCATGGAGGCCGTGTGTAAACCTTTCCTCCATGTGTAATAGTTGCTTCGGCAGCTTGAATTGTATAGTTGGACGTCACGAATTCATCGGAAATAAAGACCATCATTACGGTCCCATTGCATTCGTTTATATTGCATATCCCTTTCCGCCTTTTCACGCCAAAAAAAACTAGTTCGATACATGTTTTGTTTAGATGCGATCGACTAATAAACTAGGGGCTCGACTATAAATCTCGCCCCAAGCATCATTCCAGCACTATCTCTATCTCATGTGCTTGGTGTCTCGGATATTGCATTATATGAATCCATTCTGAATTATGTCTTTGGTCAATAGTTGGGTTGCCTGGCTCCTGTGCTTGCCCTCTTATGTTCCACATTGTTCGGCTAGGAGGGTAAAGGGAGAACCATTGTGATTATACTTCTAGCTCATCTGGTTAATTACCTCAGTGGAGAAAGCCAAAAATTGACTATCATAATGAGCGAGAACTGGTCTGTGATCCGATGAAAAGTGTAAAACTAAAAATGGAGGTTATACCATGTCATACGAAGGGTTGCTGTCACAGAAACCAAGTGATGGTATTAACCTTGGCAGAACCGAATATCACAAAACACTAGGGCTAGTCACTAGCTTTCGCAGTCAAGCTCCTATGGCTAAGTGAAAGCACTAAAGTCGCATAGTCCGATTGCCTCGTTTCCCCTATACACTACCGCCTCCGGGCACCAAGACGTCTGCTAAGGGATAAAGTGTTAGGGAAGAAACACCCTTTGCAGTATCTACAAGGGGTCGAAGCCGACGACTGATAACTTTCAGTTTAAAACGGCCACACACGAGTCAAAATCAATAGAGCGTCATACACCATGCCAACTATTTGCATTATAAAGCACAAAAGGTTTCAACTTGCTTGGATAAACAGCAGTACACTCAGTCATAAATTACATTCTTAGAGCATTGGGCCTCTATTGCTCGAGCAGCATCTATCACAATGGGAAAATATTGCTCGGGGCACCTAGGCTCCTTGCCAGGAGGTGGGGGTCCAGTGGCCAACTCAGCCGACTTGATCTTTGACTAGTGCACCATAGTCTTGCCGAAGGCCATCTGAGCTCCCTCGATGCATATGGAGCACTTCCAGACATCAATCTGGGGTGTGGCATTGCACAACTTCTACACCAAGCCAAAGTAGCTGCTCGGTAGCGGCTCTCAGGGCCACAACTTGACATAAAGGTCCTTCATGGTCGGCTCCGCCATCCGATGCAACTCCATTAGTTGCTTCAGCTAGTTTTTGAGGAGGGAAGGGTGCTCGGGGGCTTGAAAAACTGCATCCAAAATAGCCTCTACTCGGTAGGACCCTCATGGGACGCGAAGTACTTGGCCGCGTCAGATGCACTCTTTCGGAGGCCCGCAAAAGCGCCTGAAGAACGCCATACTCGCATGACAAATGCGAACCTGTTACCACCAAAGACACTTTACAGTAAGTACGGCTTACCATCCGCAATAAGCTTGACTTGGTGGAGCTCCTCTTGGCGGCCTCGCACCTCTACCCTCGCCTCCCTGACCGTCGACCTCAAGGAGGTTAGCTCGGTGGCCTGATATTTGCTTTCCTGCTCAAGGGCCTGACATTTAGTGATGACATCTTGAGCTCTTGTTGCACCTCTGCTACCTTGGCCTCGTGCTACTAGCAGGCGGTCTTCACCGCTGCTAGTTCGGCGGCCATCTATTCGACCGCCACCTTCTACCGGGCAGCCTCTTGTTGAGCCTTCCTCAGCTCGACCTTGAGGGTTTTGACCTCGGCGGTGACAGCTGCAGCAATATTAATTGAACCCCATCTAGGTTAAACTCTAGAAAATTTCGTTAACCACATGACTATTGCAATTAGCCCAATTCAGACCTACCTTGCACCTCGTTGAACTGCTTGTTAGTCCGATCGAGCTTGTCGCCGCAGCTCTTGAGCTTTTGATTAAGCTCAGCCCATTCCTCGGCCCGGGCAGCCACTGTTGAAGACGATGCCTACACATTACAGTTAACTTATTAGGCCCTTGTACATTCAATTTCCTATCCTCCATCGGTGTTTTTAAATCTGACCATGGTCTCGGGGCTTCAGTCCGGTTATGATCTATACCCCTATGTATTGGACCCCCGCATGATTTTTTCAAACTCATTCAAGGCTCGAAGGCTACTATATACACGACTACATCATCATATAAGTAAAAAAGTTAAGAGACAAAGGGCATTACATGGCTTACCTTGAATCCCGTCAAGAGGCCGCTGAAAGCCTCTTTTAGTCTATTGTCCACGGACCGAATGCTTTGCAAAACCATGCCCATTAGGGCACGGTGCTACTTGGTGATGGAGGAGTTGGTCAACTCCTACTCCACCATGTCCGACCACCCAGTTGAAACCCGCTCTGAAGCGGGCTGGGGCGACGGAGTTACCTCGGCTCCTCCCTCGGTGGCAGCCGGAATAGTTGGCTCCTGGTGAGCTCAGATTGACCAGGCTCCCCCTCTTTGTTCTCCAGAGGGGTCCTCCCCTCCTAGTTTTTGGCGGTCGAGGTATTCACCTCGGCCATAATGTTGTCACCTCAGCCCCCGTGTTCGGCCCAGGAGGGGTCTTCTTGGAAAACACCTCCACGATCTCCTTGATGACTAGAGGAGGCGTGGTGCGCGACACAGTCCCGCTCTCCGCTAGCTCGGCTGGCGGAGAGTCCCCCTCCGAGACTTGATCGGTGGGAAGGTCACGCAGCGGACTGCTATGTTAGAAGCAAGCACAATAATCAAAGATGGATCTAGCTTGGTTAAGAATGCATGGGGCTTCATCCTGGGGTTCCTCCGAGGAACCTCTTCGGAAGGCTCGGACTCATTGGCAGAGTCCAAGCTGTTGTCAGACAGGGCCACTTTGGCCCTGCACTGCTTCTTCGGGGCAGGAGGAGGCCGATCCTCCTCAGCATCATTCGGCGCCGCCCTCTTCCTTGTTCGGGAGGAGTCGCTCTCCTCCCCGTCCTCTCCCTGCTCTCCATCATGAGCGGAGGGAATCTGGGTTTCCCCGGACTTAGTGTCCAGGGGTGATGTCTACTAAACAACTTGTTCTTGTAGACTCGTGTTGGGCCTCCAAGCGCAGAGTTTTGTAGGACAGTAGCAAATTTCCCTCAAGTGGATGACCTAAGGTTTATCAATCTGCAGGAGGCGTAGGATGAAGATGGTCTCTCTCAAACAACCCTGCAACCAAATAACAAAGAGTCTCTTGTGTCCCCAACATACCAAATACAATGGTAAATTGTATAGGTGCACTAGTTCGGCGAAGAGATGGTGATACGAGTGTAGTAATGATAGTAGATATTTATTTTTGTAATAGGAACAATAAAAAACAGCAAGGTAGCAAGTAACAAAAGTGAGCACAAACGATATTGCAATGCTTGAAAATGAGGCCTCAGGTTCATACTTTCTTTTTTTAGGGTTCATACTTTCACTTGTGCAATCTCTCAACATTGCTAATATAATTGGATCATATAATCATCCCTCAATGTGCGATGAAAAATCACTCCAAAGTTCTTATCTAGCGGAGAACATAAGACAAAATTGTTTGTAGGGTACGAAACCACATCAAAGTTATCCTTTCCAATCGATCTATCGAGCTATTCCTATAAGTGTCACAAATAGCCCAAGAGTTCGTACTAAAATAACACCATATGACACACATCAACCAACTCTAATGTCACCTAGATACTCCAATGTCACAACGAGTATCCGTGAGTTGATTATATGATATGCATCAAACAAATTCAGATTCATAATACTCAATCGAACAGAAAGAACTTCAAAGAGTGCCCCAAGATTTCTACTGGAGAAATAAAGACGAAAACGTGCATCAACCCCTATGCATAGATTACCCCAATGTCACTTCGGGAATCCGCGAGTTTAGTGCCAAGACATACATCAAGTGCTCTCAAATCCATAAAATATTCAATCTGATAATAATGAAATCTCAAAGGTAAAACTCAATTCATCACAACAAGATAGAGAGGGGAAAACACCATAGTCCAACTATACTAACAAAGCTCGCGATACATGAAGATTGTGCCAAATCAAGAGCAAGAGAGAGAGAGAGAGAGAGAGAGAGAGAGAGAGAGAGAGATCAAAGACATAGCTATTAGTACAAAGACTCAACCCCGAGGGTGGACTACTCCCTCCCCATCATGGTGGCCGCTGGGATGATGAAGATGGCCTCCGATGATGATTTTGAAGGAAATATGCCCTAGAGGCAATAATAAAGTTATTATTTATTTCCTTATATCATGATAAATGTTGATTATTCATGCTAGAATTGTATTAACCGGAAACATAATACATGTGTGAATACATAGACAAACATAGTGTCACTAGTATGCCTCTACTTGACTAGCTCGTTGATCAAAGATGGTTGTGTTTCCTAACCATAGACATGAGTTGTCATTTGATTAACATGATCACATCATTAGGAGAATGATGTGATTGACTTGACCCATTCCATTAGCTTAGCACTTGATCGTTTAGTATGTTGCTATTGCTTTCTTCATGACTTATACATGTTCCTACAACTATGAGATTATGCAACTCCCGTTTACCAGAGGAACACTTTGTGTGCTACCAAACGTCACAACATAACTGGGTGATTATAAAGGAGCTCTACAGGTGTCTCCGAAGGTACATGTTGAGTTGGCGTATTTCGAGATTAGGATTTGTCACTCTGATTGTCGGAAGGTATCTCTGGGCCCTCTTGGTAATGCACATCACTATAAGCCTTGCAAGCAATGTAGCTAATGAGTTAGTTACGGAATGATGCATTACGTAACGGGTAAAGAGACTTGCCGGTAACGAGATTGAACTAGGTATTGAGATACCGATGATCGAATCTCGGGCAAGTAACATACCGATGACAAAGGGAACAACATATGTTGTTATGCGGTTTGACCGATAAAGATCTTCGTAGAATATGTAGGAGCCAATATGAGCATCCAGGTTCCTCTATTGGTTATTGACCGAAGACGTGTCTCGGTCATGTCTACATAGTTCTCGAACCCGTAGGGTCCGCACGCTTAAAGTTAGATGACGGTTATATTATGAGTTTATGTGTTTCGATGTACCGAAGATAGTTCGGATTCCCGGATGTGATCATGGACATGACGAGGAGTCTCAAAATGGTCGAGACATGAAGATTGATATATTGGACGACTATATTCGGACACTGGAATGGTTCCGGGGGTTATCAGATGTATACCGGAGTACCGGGGGGTTACTAGAACCCCCCGGGGGGTTAATGGGCCTCATGGGCCCAAAGTGGAGCAGAGGAGGGGCGGCCAGGGCAGGCCGTGTGCCCCCTCCCCCTCTAGTCCGAATATCACAAGGAGGGGGGGCGGCGCCCCCCTTTCCTTCCCCCTTTCTCTCCTTCCTTCCCCTCTCCTACTTGGACAAGGAAAGGAGGGAGTCCTATTCCTGGTGGGAGTAGGACTCCTCCGTGGCGCGCCCTCCCCTGGCCGGTCGCCCCCCTTGGTCCTTTATATACGGGGGCAGGGGGGCACCCCATAGACACAACAATTGATCATTGATCTCTTAGCCGTGTGCGGTGTCCCCCTCCACCATAATCCACCTCGATAATATCATTGCGGTGTTTAGGCGAAGCCCTGCATCGGTAGAACATCATCATCGTCACCACGCCGTCGTGCTGACGGAACTCTCCCTCAAAGCTTGGCTGGTTCAGAGTTCGAGGGACGTCATCGAGCTGAACGTGTGCTGAACTCGGAGGTGCCGTGCGTTCGGTACTTGATCGGTCGGATCGTTAAGACGTACGACTACATCAACCGCGTTGTGCTAACGCTTCCGCTTTCGGTCTATGAGGGTACGTGGACAACACTCTCCCCTCTCGTTGCTATGCATCACCATGATCTTGCGTGTGCGTAGTTTTTTTTTGAAATTACTACGTTCCCCAACAGTGGCATCCGAGCCAGGTTTTATGCGTAGATGTTATATGCACGAGTACAACACAAGTGAGTTGTGGGCGATACAAGCCATACTGCTTACCAGCATGTCATACTTTGGTTCGGCTGTATTGTTGGATGAAGCGGCCCAGACCGACATTACGCGTATGCTTACGCGAGACTGGTTCTACCGACGTGCTTTGCACATAGGTGGCTGGCGGGTGTCAGTTTTTCCAACTTTAGTTGAACCGAGTGTGGCTACGCCCGGTCCTTGAGAAGGTTAAAACAGAACTAACTTGACAAACTATCGTTGTGGTTTTGATGTGTAGGTAAGAACGGTTCTTTCTTAGCCCGTAGCAACCACGTAAAACTTGCAACAACAAAGTAGAGGATGTCTAACTTGTTTTTGCAGGGCATGTTGTGATGTGATATGGTCAAGACGTGATGCTATATTTTATTGTATGAGATGATCATGTTTTGTAACCGAGTTATCGGCAACTGGCAGGAGCCATATGGTTGTCGCTTTATTGTATGCAATGCAATCGCCCTGTAATTGCTTTACTTTATCACTAAGCGGTAGCGATAGTCGTAGAAGCAATAGGTGGCAAAACGACAACGATGCTATGATGGACATCAAGGTGTCGCGCTGGTGACGATGGTGATCATGACGGTGCTTCGGAGATGGAGATCACAAGCACAAGATGATGATGGCCATATCATATCACTTATATTGATTGCATGTGATGTTTATCCTTTATGCATCTTATTTTGCTTTGATTGACGGTAGCATTATAAGATGATCTCTCACTAAATTTCAAGGTATAAGTGTTCTCCCTGAGTATGCACCGTTGCAAAAGTTCTTCGTGCTGAGACACCACGTGATGATCGGGTGTGATAGACTCTACGTTCAAATACAATGGGTGAAAAATAGTTGCACACGTGGAATACTCAGGTTAAACTTGACGAGCCTAGCATATACAAATATGGCCTCGGAACACTGAGACCAAAAGGTCGAGCGTGAATCATATAGTAGATATGATCAACATAGTGATGTTCACCATCGAAAACTACTCCATCTCACGTGATGATCGGACATGGTTTAGTTGATTTGGATCACGTGATCACTTAGATGATTAGGGGGATGTCTATCTAAGTGGGAGTTCTTAAGTAATATGATTAATTGAACTTAAATTTATCATGAACTTAGTACCTGATAGTATTTTGCTTGTCTATGTTTGTTGTAGATAGATGGCTCGTGCTGTTGTTCCGTTGAATTTTAATGCGTTCCTTGAGAAAGCTAAGTTGAAAGATGATGGTAGCAATTACACGGACTGGTTCCATAACCTGAGGATTATCCTCATTGCTGCACAGAAGAATTACGTCCTGGAAGCACCGCTGGGTGCCAGGCCTGCTGCAGATGCAACTGATGATGTTAAGAACGTCTGCCAGAGCAAAGCTGATGACTACTTGATAGTTCAGTGTGCCATGCTTTACGGCTTAGAACCGGGACTTCAACGATGTTTTGAACGTCATGGAGCATATGAGATGTTCCAGGAGTTGAAGTTAATATTTCAAGCAAATGCCCGGATTGAGAGATATGAAGTCTCCAATAAAAGTTCTATAGCTGCAAGATGGAAGATAATAGTTCTGTCAGTGAACATATACTCAAAATGTCTGGGTATAATAATCACTTGATTCAACTGGGAGTTAATCTTCCTGATGATAGTGTCATTGACTGAATTCTTCAATCACTACCACCAAGCTACAAGAGCTTCGTGATGAACTATAATATGCAAGGGATGAATAAGACTATTCCTGAGCTCTTCGCAATGCTAAAAGCTGCGGAGGTAGAAATCAAAAAGGTGCATCAAGTGTTGATGGTCAACAAGACCGCTAGTTTCAAGAAAAAGGGTAAAGGGAAGAAGAATGGGAACTTCAATAAGAACGGCAAACAAGTTGCTGCTCAAGAGAAGAAACCCAAGTCTGGGCCTAAGACTGAAACTGAGTGCTTCTACTGCAAGCAGACTGGTCACTGGAAGCGGAACTGCCCCAAGTATTTGGCGAATAAGAAGGATGGCAAGGTGAACAAAGGTATATGTGATATACATGTTATTGATGTGTACCTTACTAATGCTCGCAGTCGTACCTGGGTATTTGATACTGGTTCTGTTGCTAATATTTGCAACTCGAAACAGGGACTACGGATTAAGCGAAGATTGGCTAAGGACGAGGTGACGATGCACATGGGAAATGGTTCCAAAGTCGATGTGATCGCGGTCGGCACGCTACCTCTACATCTACCTTCGGGATTAGTTTTAGACTTGAATAATTGTTATTTGGTGCCAGCGTTAAGCATGAACATTATATCTGGATCTTGTTTGATGCGAGACGGTTATTCATTTAAATCATAGAATAATGGTTTTTCTATTTATATGAGTAATATCTTTTATGGTCATGCACCCTTAAAGAGTGGTCTATTTTTATTGAATATCGATAGTAGTGATACACATATTCATAATGTTGAAGCCAAAAGATGCAGAGTTGATAATGATAGTGCAACTCATTTTTGGCACTGCCGTTTGGGTCATATTGGTGTAAAGCGCATGAAGAAACTCCATACTGATGGACTTCTGGAATCACTTGATTATGAATCACTCGGTACTTGCGAACCGTGCCTCATGGGCAAGATGACTAAAACGTCGTTCTCCAGAACTATGGAGTGAGCAACAGATTTGTTGGAAATCATACATACTGATGTATGTGGTCCAATGAACATTGAGGCTCGCGGCGGGTATCATTATTTTCTCACCTTCACAGATGATTTGAGCAGATATGGGTATATCTACTTAACGAAACATAAGTATGAAACATTTGAAAAGTTCAAAGAATTTCAGAGTGAAGTGGAAAATCATTGTAACAAGAAAATAAAGTTTCTACGATCTGATCGTGGAGGAGAATATTTGAGTTACAAGTTTTGTTTACATTTGAAACAAATGCGGAATAGTTTCGCAACTCACGCCACCCGAAACACCACAACATAATGGTGTGTCTGAACGTCGTAATTGTACTTTACTAGATATGGTGCGATGTATGATGTCTCTTACTGATTACGACGCCTTATGAACTGTGGTTTGGCAAGAAACCAAAGTTGTCGTTTCTTAAAGTTTGGGGCTGCGATGCTTATGTGAAAAAACTTCAACCAGATAAGCTCGAACCCAAATTGGAGAAATGTGTCTTCATAGGATACCCAAAGGAGACTATTGGGTACACCTTCTATCACAGATCTGAAGGCAAGACTTTTGTTGCTAAATTTGGATCCTTTCTAGAGAAGGAGTTTCTCTCAAAAGAAGTGAGTGGGAGGAAAGTAGAACTTGATGAGGTAACTGTACCTGCTCCCTTATTGGAAAGTAGTTCATCACAGAAACTGGTTCCTGTGACGACTACACCAAATAGTGAGGAACCTAATGATATTGATCATGAAACTTCAGATCAAGTTACTACCGAACCTCGTAGGTCAACCGGAGTAAGATCCGCACTAGAGTGGTATAGTAATCCTATTCTGGAGGTCATGTTACTTGACCATGGCGAACCTACGAACTATGAGGAAGCGATGATGAGCCCGGATTCCGCAAAATGGCTTGAGGCCATGAAATCTGAGATGGGATCCATGTATGAGCACAAAGTATGGACTTTGGTTGACTTGCTCGATGATCGGCAAGCCATCGAGAATAAATGGATCTTAAAGAAGAAGACTGACGCTGATGGTAATGTTACTGTCTACAAAGCTCGACTTGTTGCGAAAGGTTTTTGACAAGTTCAAGGGGTTGACTACGATGAGACTTTCTCACCCGTAGCGATGCTTAAGTCTGTCCGAATCATGTTAGCAATTGCCGCGTTTTATGATTATGAAATATGGCAAATGGATGTCAAAACTACATTCCTGAATAGATTTCTAGAATAAGAGTTGTATATGATGCAACCAGAAGGTTTTGTCGATCCAAAAGGTGCTAACAAAGTGGGCAAGCTCTAGCGATCCATTTATGGACTGTTGCAAGCCTCTCGGAGTTGGAATAAATGCTTTGATAGTGTGATCAAAGCATATGGTTTTATACAAACTTTTGGAGAAGCCTGTATTTACAAGAAAGTGAGTGGGATCCCTATAGCATTTCTGATATTATATGCAGACAACATATTGTTGATTGCAAATGATATAGAATTTATGGATAGCATAAATGGATACTTGAATAAAAGTTTTTCAATGAAAGACCTCGGTGAAGCTGCTTATATATTGGGCATCAAGATCTATAGAGATAGATCAAGACGCTTAATTGGACTTTCACAAAGCACGTACCTTGATAAAGTTTTGAAAAAGTTCAAAATGGATCAAGCAAAGAAAGGGTTCTTGCCTGTATTACAAAGTGTGAAGTTGAGTCAGACTCAATGCCCGACCACAGCAGAAGATAGAGAGAAAATGAAAGATGTTCCCTATGCTTCAGCCATAGGCTCTATCATGTATGTAATGCTATGTACCAGACCTGATGTATGCTTAGCAATAAGTTTAGCAGGGAGGTACCAAAGTAATCCAGGAGTGGATCACTGGACAACGATCAAGAATATCCTGAAATACCTGAAAAGGACTAAGGACATGTTTCTCGTTTATGGAGGTGACAAAGAGCTAGTCGTAAATGGTTATGTCGATGCAAGCTTTGACACTAATCCGGTCGATTCTAAATCGAAAACCGGATACGTGTTTATATTAAACAGTGGAGCTGTCAGTTGGTGCAGTTCTAAACAAAGCGTTGTGGCAGGATCTACATGTGAAGCGGAGTACATAGCTGCTTCGGAAGCAACAAATGAAGGAGTCTGGATGAAGGAGTTCATATCTGATCTAGGTGTCATACCTAGTGCATCAGGACCAATGAAAATCTTTTGTGACAATACTGGTGCAATTGCCTTAGCAAAGGAATCCAGATTTCACAAGAGAACCAAGCACATCAAGAGACACTTCAATTCCATCCGGGACCAAATCCAGGTGGGAGACATAGAGATTTGCAAGATACATACAGATCTAAATGTTGCAGACCCATTGACTAAGCCTCTTCCACGAGCAAAACATGATCAGCACCAAGGCTCCATGGGTGTTAGAATCATTACTGTGTAATCTAGATTATTGACTCTAGTGCAAGTGGGATACTGAAGGAAATATGCCCTAGAGGCAATAATAAAGTTATTATTTATTTCCTTATATCATGATAAATGTTTATTATTCATGCTAGAATTGTATTAACCGGAAACATAATACATGTGTGAATACATAGACAAACATAGTGTCACTAGTATGCCTCTACTTGACTAGCTCGTTGATCAAAGATGGTTGTGTTTCCTAACCATAGACATGAGTTGTCATTTGATTAACGAGATCACATCATTAGGAGAATGATGTGATTGACTTGACCCATTCTGTTAGCTTAGCACTTGATCGTTTAGTATGTTGCTATTGCTTTCTTCATGACTTATACATGTTCCTACAACTATGAGATTATGCAACTCCCGTTTACCAGAGGAACACTTTGTGTGCTACCAAACGTCACAACATAACTGGGTGATTATAAAGGAGCTCTACAGGTGTCTCCGAAGGTACATGTTGAGTTGGCATATTTCGAGATTAGGATTTTTCACTCCGATTGTCGGAGAGGTATCTCTGGGCCCTCTCGGTAAGCACATCACTATAAGCCTTGCAAGCAATGTAGCTAATGAGTTAGTTACGGAATGATGCATTACGTAACGAGTAAAGAGACTTGCCGGTAACGAGATTGAACTAGGTATTGAGATACCGATGATCGAATCTCGGGCAAGTAACATACCGATGACAAAGGGAACAACGTATGTTGTTATGCGGCTTGACCGATAGAGATCTTCGTAGAATATTTAGGAGCCAATATGATCATCCAGGTTCCGCTATTGGTTATTGACCGGAGACGTGTCTCGGTCATGTCTACATAGTTCTCGAACCTGTAGGGTCCGCACGCTTAAAGTTAGACGATGGTTATATTATGAGTTTATGTGTTTTGATGTACCGAAGATAGTTCGGAGTCCCGGATGTGGTCACGGACATGACGAGGGGTCTTGAAATGGTCGAGACATGAATATTGATATATTGGACGACTATATTCGGACACCGGAATGGTTCCCGGGGTTATCGGATGTATACCGGAGTACCGGGGGGTTACCGGAACCCCCCGGGGGTTAATGGGCCTCATGGGCCGAAAGTGGAGCAGAGGAGGGGCGGCCAGGGCAGGCCACGTGCCCCTCCCCCTCTAGTCCGAATAGGACAAGGAGGGGGGGCGCCCCCCCTTTCCTTCCTCCTCTCTCCCCTTCCTTCCCCTCTCCTACTTGGACAAGGAAAGGAGGGAGTCCTACTCCCAGTGGGAGTAGGACTCCTCCCTGGCGCGCCCTCCCCTGGCCGGCCGGCCCCTCCCCCTTGGTCCTTTATATACGGGGGCAGGGGGCACCCCATAGACACAACAATTGATCATTGATCTCTTAGCCGAGTGCGGTGTCCCCCTCCACCATAATCCACCTCGATAATATTGTTGCGGTGCTTAGGCGAAGCCCTGCATCGGTAGAACATCATCATCGTCACCACACCGTCGTGCTGACGGAACTCTCCCTCAAAGCTCGGCTGGATCGGAGTTCAAGGGACGTCATTGAGTTGAACGTGTGCTGAACTCGGAGGTGCCGTGCGTTTGGTACTTGATCGGTCGGATCGTGAAGACGTACGACTACATCAACCGCGTTGTGCTAACACTTCCACTTTTGATCTATGAGGGTACGTGGACAACACTCTCCCCTCTCGTTGCTATGCATCACCATGATCTTGCGTGTGCGTAGATTTTTTTTTGAAATTACTACAGACCCCAACAGATTCACCCCTCCGGTAGGGTGCCTGAACAATATCAAGATTGGTTTTTCGTGGCTACAGAGGCTTGCGGTAGCGGAACTTATGATCTAGGGTTATTTCTGGGGGTTTCTGTATTTATAGGATTTTTAGGTGTCGGTCTCACATCCAGATGGGCTTCGAGGTATCCACTAACCACCAGGGCGAGCCAGGCCTAGCTTGCGTGCCCTGATGGGTAGTGGCCACCTCCTTCACCTTCTAGCCCTCCCAGGAAGCTTCTAGTGCCTCTTTTTTTCCAAAAAAACCGTCAAAAAGTTTCGTTGCATTTGGAGAACTTTTTTTTCCGCACAAAAAAAACACCACGGTAGTTCTGCTGAAAACAGCGTCAGTCCGAGTTAGTTCCATTCAAATCATACCAAAACCATATAAAATTGTTGTAAACATGGCATGAATACTTCATAAATTATAGATACATTGGATACATATCAGGGGGTCCTCTGTGATGGAGGCCTTCTCGGGCCTCCCTCTTCTCTCCTTTCTTCTTCTCTTTCTTCTCCAGCGCCTTGTATGGTGCCACAGCCAGCATTTCTGTCAGCAAGGCCATCCTGGGGCCCTCGGGAAGCGGGGACAAGCTATTGATCTGCACGGCTTCCTTTAGCCAACTCTGTGGAGCAAGAAGGGGGAATTAAGTACTTTATCAAAAAGGAATATCCGAACATAATGGTAAAACTTTTCATACCTCCCGAGGGGGTGTTGCGACATCGAGGCCGACGTCCTCCTCCGTGGCTGGCCATTCTTTTTGGGGCTTGAATAGCATCTTCCACAACTTGGCGTGGGAGGTGCGGTAGAAGTGGAGCAAGGTGGTAGGGATTGCCCGGTCTTGACAGGGTAGGAGTCGCCAGCGAAGCATGATTTGAATCACGTTGGGTAGCTCGACCTTCTTCTTCATCATCTTGGATATCCGGCTCTAGAGCGACTCCACCTCTATGGTTGACCCCCACTCTAGGCCTTTCTTGGTCCATGAGACCAGCTTAGTGGGGGGGGGGGGTCCAGATCTCCGCCCAAGCCGCGCCTCGCAGTTTGGTGATATAGAACCACCCCTTCTGCGAGATCTTGACGGTCTCTATGAAAGTGTTGTCCGACCACTCAACCCGAGGGAGTTTGCTGACCATTGCCCCCCTCCCCCCCACAATCCACTTGTTGGCCATCAACAATCTTAGGCTTGATGTTGAAGGCCTTTATCCATAAGCCGAAGTGTGGCTGGACTTGAAGAAGGGACTCGCGGATGATGATGAAGGCCGATATATGCAAGAAGGAGCTTGGGGCGAGAACACGGAAATCCAACCCGTAGAAAAACATCAACCCCCTGATGAAGGGGTGGAGAGGGAAACATAGTCCCCGGATGAAGTGGGGGAGGAACACCACCCTCTCACCAGGCCTCGACGTGGGGATGACCTGGCCCTCCTCTGGGACGCAATGAGCGACGTTAGCTAGTAGGTAGCCCGTGCTTTTCAGCTCCAGGATGGCATCCTTGGTGACTTTGGAGTCCCCCCACTTGCACTTGGATCCCAAGCCGGCCATGGCTGATCGAGGAGATGGCCGGAGGAGCTTTTAGAGGGGCGAGTGGATCTGGGTGCTGGAGCTCAGAAGATTGGGAAAGCAATGGCAAGGAGGGGAAGTGGGAGCGTGCGGTGAAAATGGTGGTTGTTCCCCTTTTACGTGCAGCCGTAATACCAAGAGCCCTTTTACTGCGTCGCATATCTTGCGTCTTCCCAATGTAATCATGTTGTTATGTGCATGTGGGATAACACAAATCATTGATCATATCCCTTAAAAACGGGGCTTGATCTCCATATTGATGGAACATGCCAAATGGAGAAACTGCCTCGAACCACGAATTGAGTTTTCATAACTGGTCAATGGTTGTGGTAAGCTGTGACCTTTCGCCAAAAGTTGTCAGGTGAGGGCACTATTCACACTTGAGCGACTGGCCATCGAGGCCAAGTAATACATACAACTCACAAATTAGGGCATAATCCGAACAATGCATGGTCGGACATGCCAGCAACCCTTGAAGGTTTGGCTAAGGGTAATTGCATACCTGGAGCGAGCACCATGGAAGGGAGGAACTGGTCCACAAAGCCAATTATTCCCGTACATACCTCAGCTTCAAAGATTAGTTTTGGGGATACTGAGGGTGTCCCGGACTAAGGGGTCCCCAGGTTGCTGGTCTATCTTCCGTAGGCCGGACAGCTGGGCTGCTCTTGATCCATCGTTGGAAGGCCGATCTATAAGCGACTCCGTGTTTAGGAAGGAAACCTCCAAAGGCTTGGTGTATACTCCAAGTCAAGATAATCAAGTCGGCATGTTTATCCCCTGATGGTAACCGACCATCTGTAACCCTAGGTACCCCTGGTGTCTATATAAACCAGAGGGTTTAGTCTGTAGAGGCTAGAACTATCATCCTACTCATCTAGGGTTTAGTTCATTCGATCTCGTGGTAGATCAACTCTGTAATCATCATACCAACACGTCAGTACAATCAAGCAGTACATAGGGTTGTACCTCTTCGAGGGGACCCAAACTTGGGTAAATACTATCTCTCGTTCCTTGTTCCCCATCGATCCAAGATCCACAGCTCGAGACCCCCTACTCAAGATCCACCGGTTTTGACACCGACACCAGTGCTAGTTGCTATTTTTTGCTTGTTTTTGGCTTTTTAGAAAATCAGTACCAAATGGATTCCAAATGCTACAAAACCTTTTGACATTTTTTTCTGACCAGAAGGGGCCCTAGAAGCTTCGGGAGAAGACCGCACGTGTCACGAGGGAACGACAAGCCTGCCAGGCGCCCCTCAGGCTTGTGGCCCCCTTGTGGCACCTCTTGACCTAATTCCAGCTCTATAAATTTCCAAATATTTCCAATACATCAGGGAGCCACCCAAAATACTTTTTCGTTGCCGCAAGTTTCTGTTCTTCGGAGATCCCATCTGGAGACCTTTTCTAGTATTCTGCCAGAGGGGGAATCGATCACGGAGGGCCTCTACATCAACCTTGCTGCCCTTCCGATGATGTGTGAGTAGTTAACCATAGACCTATGGGTCCATAGCTAGTAGCTAGATGGCTTCTTCTCTCTCTTTGATCTTCAATACAATGTTCTCCTCGATGCTCTTGGAGATCTATTCGATGTAATCCTTTTTTGCGGTGTGTTTGTTGGGATATGATGGATCGTGGGTTTATGATCAGATTATCTATGAATATTATTTGAGTCTTCTCTCGACTCTTTTATGCATGATTGTTATAGATTTATTTTTCTCTCTGATCTACCCGTTTGGTTTGGCTAACTAGATTGATTTATCTAGCAGTGGGAGAGGTGCTTTGTGATGGGTTCAAACTTGCGTTGCTCAACCCCAGTGACAGGAAGGGACATTGATACATCTCCAATGTATCTATTTTTTATTGTTCCATGCTATTATATTATCTATTTTGGATGTTTTATATGCATTAATATGCTATTTTATATTATTTTTGGGACTAACCTATTAATCTAGAGCCCAATGCCAGTTTTTGTTTTTTTCCTTGTTTTTGAGTTTTACAGAAAAGGAATATCAAACGGATTCCAAACGGAATAAAACTTTTGTGATGATTTTTCTTGGACCAGAAGACACCCAGAAGACTTGGGGAGGGGGTCAGAAGACTCACGAGGAGCCCACAAGCCCTCAGGCCGCGCCCTAGGGGGGGCGCCCCTGGCTTGTGGACCCCCCGGGAGTCCCTCAACCTTAATCTTTCCACTATAAATTCCAAAATATTCCCCAACATCAGAAGCATCCACGAAAATACTTTTCCGCCGCCACAAGCCTCTGTTCCCATGAGATCCCATCTTGGGGCCTTTTTCGGCACCCTACCGGAGGGGGATTCGATCATGGAGGGCCTCTACATCAACCTTGTCGCCCTTCTGATGAAGCGTGAGTAGTTTACCACAGACCTCTACGGGTCCATAGCTAGTAGCTAGATGGCTTATTCTCTCTCTTTGATCTTTAATACAATGTTCTCCTCGATGTTCTTGGAGATCTATCCGATGTAATACCTTTTTGCGGTGTGTTTGTCGATATATGATGAATTGTGGGTTTATGATCAGTTTATCTATGAATATTATTTGAGTCTTCTCCGAACTCTTTTATGCATGATTAAGATATCTTTGTATTTCTCTTCGAACTATCAGTTTGGTTTGACCAACTAGATTGGTTTTTCTTGCAATGGGAGAGGAGCTTAGTTTTGGGTTCAATCTTGCGCTGTCCTCACCTAGTGACATAAGGGGTAGCGAGGCACGTATTGTATTGTTGCCACCAAGGATAAAAAGATGGGGTTTATATCATATTACTTGAGTTTATACCTCTACATCATGTCATCTTATTTAAAGCGTTAATATGTTCTTATGAACTTAATACTCTAGATGCATGCTGGATAGCGGTCGATGTGTGGAGTAATAGTTTATGGAAATATGCTAGAATTGTATTGATCAGAAACTTAAATACATGTATGGATACATAAGCAAATACCGTGTCCCTAGTAAGCCTCTACTAGACTAGCTCATTGATCAAAGATGGTTTAGGTTTCCTAACCATAGACATGTGTTGTCACTTGATAATGGGATCACATCATTAGGAGAATGATGTGATGGACAAGACCCATTCGTTAGCTTAGCATATGATCGTCCAGTTTGTTGCCATTGCTTTCTTAATGTCGAACACATATTCCTTCGACTGTGAGATCATGCAACTCCCGGATACTGGAGGAATACCTTGTGTGCTATCAAACATCATAAAGATGTTCTACAGGTATCTCCGAAGGTGTTTGTTGAGTTGGCATGGATCGAGATTAGGATTTGTCACTCCATCTATCGGAGAGGTATCTCTATGCCTCTCGGTAATACACATCACAAGAAGCTTGCAAGCAAAGTGACTAAGGAGTTAGTTACGAGATGATGTATTACGGAACAAGTAAAGAGACTTGCCAGTAACGAGATTGAACTAGGTATGAAGATACCGACGATCGAATCTCGGGCAAGTAACATACTGATAGATACAGGGAACTATGTATGTTGTCATAAGGTTCGACCGATAAAGATCTTCGTAGAATATGTAAGAACCAATATGAGCATCCAGGTTCCGCTATTGGTTATTGACCGGAGATGCGTCTCGGTCATGTCTACATAGTTCTCGAACCCGTAGCGTCTGCACGCTTAATGTTCGTTTATGATATAGTGTTATATGAGTTATGGGATTTGGTGACCGAATGTTGTTCGGAGTCCCGGATGAGATCACAGACATGACAAGGAGCTCCACAATGGTCCGGAGGTAAAGATTGATATATAGGACGATACTATTTGGACACCGGAAGAGTTTCAGGAGGTACCGAGTAGTCATTGGATCACCGGAAGGGGTTCCGGGAACCCCGGGAGGTTAATGGGCCATATGGGCCAAAGGGGGGAACACACCAGCCCACAAGGGGCTGGCGCACCCTTCCTAAGGCTGCAACCCTTGGGGAGAGAAGGAAAGGGGGGAGTCGGCCTCCCCCTCCCTTCCCTCTCCTCTCATTTTCCTTTCCCCCTTGTGCAAACAAGGTAAGGGGGGCGCCACAGGGCAGGAGCCCAAGGGGGCCGGCGGCCACCCTTGGGGCGCCTCCTGGCTGCCTCCCCTCCCCCACCAATATATATATATATATATATATATATATATATATATATATATATATATATATATATATATATATATATGAGGGAGGGGCGCCACCACCACCACGACAATCTCTTAGCCATGTGCGACGCCCCTCTCCACAGTTTCATCCCTCGATCATATTTTTGGAGTGCTTAGGCGAAGCCCCATGGATATAGCATCACCACCACCGTCACCACACCGTCATGCTGCCGGAACTCATCTACTACTTTGTCCGTCTTGCTGGATCAAGAAGGCGAGGACATCATCGAGCTGAACGTGTGCTAAACGCGGAGGTGTTATACGTTCGATACTTGATCGGTTGGAGCACGAAGAAGTTCGACTACATCAACCATGTTAATAAACGCTTCCGGGTACCGTCTATGATGGTATGCATACACACGCTCTCCCCTCTCATTGCATCTCCATGGATAGATCTTGTGTGCGCATAGAAATTTTTTGTTTTCCATGCAACGTTCACCAACAGTGGTATCCAAGTCAGGTCTATGCGTAGATGATATGCACGAGTAGAACACAAAGGAGTTGTGGGTGGTGATGGTCATATTTCTTACCGCCAATGTCTTATTTTGATTTGGCGGTATTGTGGGATGAAGCGGCCTGGACCAACCTTACATGTCCACGCACATGAGACCGGTTCCATCGACTGACATGAAACTTGTTTTGCATGTAGGTGGCTGGCGGGTGTCTGTTTCTCCCACTTTAGTTGAATCGAATTTGACTACGACCGGTCCTTGAAGAGGGTTAAAACAGCAAACTTGATAATCATCGTTGTGGTTTTTGCGTATTTAAGAACGGTTATTGCTAGAAGCCCGTAGTAGCCATGTAAAACTTGCAACAACAAAGTAGAGGACATTTAAGTTGTTTTTGCAGGGAATGTTATGATGTGATATGGTCAAGATGTGATGTGATATACGTTGTTGTATGAGATGATCATGTTTTGTAATATCGACAACCGGTAAGAGCCTTAGGGTTGTCTCTTAATTATTGTATGAAATGCAAGTGCCATGTAATTGCTTTACTTTAATGCTATGCGTTAGCAATAGTTGGCGAGACGACCACGACACAAGAATGGCGATCAAGTTGTCAAGCAGGTGACAATGGAGATCATGACTATGCTTTGGAGATTGAGATCAAAAGCACAAGATGATGATGGCCATATCATGTTACATATATTAATTGCATGTGATGTTTATCCTTTATGCATCTAATTTTGCTTAGAACGGCGGTAGCATTATAAGATGACCCCTTCACTAAATTTCAAGATAAAAGTGTTCTCCCCGAGTATGCCCCGCTGCCAAAGTTCGTCATTTTGAAGCACCTCGTGATGATCGGGTGTGATAGACTCTACGTTCACATACAGCGGGTGTAAGACAGTTTGCACATGCATAATACTTGGGTTAAACTTGACGAGCCAAGGATGTACAGACATGGTCTTGGAAACTACAGACCAAAAGGTCGAACGTGAGTCATATAGTAGATATCATCAACATAGAGATGTTCACCATTGGTGACTACCCCATCTCACGTGATGATCAGACATGGGTTAGTTGATTTGGATCATGTATCACTTATATAACTTGAGGAATGTTTATTTAAGTGGAAGTTCATTAGTAATTTGATTAATTGAACCTAATTTATCATGAACTTAGTCTTAATAGTTTTGCATATCTATGTTGTAGATCAATGGCTCGTGCTACCGTTCCCCTAAATTTTAATGTGTTCCTAGAGAAAGCTAAGTTGAAAGATGATGGTAGCAACTACATGGACTGGGTCCATAACTTGAGGATTATCCTCATTGCTGCACAGAAGAATTATGTCCTTGATGCACCGCTAGGTGACAGACCTGCTGCAGGAAAAAACATAGATGTTATGAACGTCTGGCAAGCTCGATCTGATGACTACTCAATAGTTCAGTGTGCCATGCTTTACGACTAGAACCGAGACTTCAAAGACGTTTTCAACGTCACATAGCATATGAGATGTTCGAAGAGCTGAAGTTGATATTTCAAGCTAATGCCTGGGTTGAGAGATATGAAGTCTCCAACAAGTTCTATAGCTGCAAGATGGAGGAGAACAGTTCTATTAGTGAACACATACTCAAAATGTCTGGGTATCATAACCACTTAACTCAGATGGGGATTGATCTTCCAGTTGAGAGTGTTATTGACAGAGTTCTTCAATCACTGCCACCAAGCTACAAAGGCTTCATGATGAACTATAATATGCAAGGGATGACGAAAATGATTCCTGAGCTATTCGCAATGCTTAAGGCCGCAGAGGTAGAAATCAAGAAGGAGCATCAAGTGTTGATGGTTAACAAGACCACTAGTTTCAAGAAAAAGGGCAAGGAAGGAAAGGAAACTTCAAGAAGAATGGCAAGCAAGTTGCCACACCCGTAAAGAAACCCAAAGCTGGACCTAAGCCTGAAAATGAGTGCTTCTATTGCAAAGGGAATGTTCATTGGAAACATAACTGCCCCAAATACTTGTCGGATAAGAAGGATGGAAAAGTGAACAAAGGTATATTTGATATACATGTTATTTATGTGTACCTTACTGATGCTCGTAGTAGCGCCTGGGTATTTGATACTGGTTCAGTTGCTCATATTTGTAACTCGAAACATGAGCTGTGGAATAAACAAAGATTGGCGAAAGACGAGGTGACGGTGCGCGTCAGAAATGGTTCCAAGGTCGATGTGATCGCCGTCAGCATGCTACCTCTACATCTACCTTTGAGAGTAATTTTAGACCTCAACAATCATTATTTGGTGCCATCATTGAGCATGAACATTATATCTGGGGGCGCCACAGGGCAGGAGCCCAAGGGGGCCGGCGGCCACCCTTGGGGCGCCTCCTGGCTGCCTCCCCTCCCCCACCTATATATATATATATATATATGAGGGAGGGAGCGCCACACACCACCACGACAATCTCTTAGCCATGTGCGACGCCCCTCTCCACAGTTTCGTCCCTCGGCCATATTTTCTGAGTGCTTTGGCAAAGCCGTGCAGGGATAGCATCACCACCACCGTCACCACGCCGCCGTGCTGCCGGAACTCATCTACTACTTCGCCAATCTTGTTGGATCAATAGGCGAGGACGTCACCGAGCTGAACGTGTGCTGAACGTGGAGGTGCCAGTACGTTCGGTACTTGATCGGTTGGATCGCAAAGAAGTTCGACTACATCAACCGCTTTAATAAACGCTTCTGCTTACGGTCTATGAGGGTACATAGACACACTCTCCCCTCTCGTTGCTATGCATATCCTTGGGTAGATCTTGCATGTGCGTAGAATTTTTTTGTTTTCCATGCAACGTTCACCAACAGTGGCATCCGAGCCAGGTCTATGCGTAGATGATATGCACGAGTAGACCATAAAGGAGTTGTGGGCGCTGATGGTCATACTGCTTACCACCAATGTCTTATTTTGATTTGGCATTATTGTGGGATGAAGTGACCTGGACCAACCTTACATGTCCACGCACATGAGGCCGGTTCCACCGATTGACATGCAACTTGTTTTGCATATAGGTGGCTGGCGGGTGTCTATTACTCCTACTATAGTTGAATCGAATTTGACTACGGCCGGTCCTTGAAGAAGGTTAAAATAGCAAACTTGATAATCACCATTGTGGTTTTTGCGTAGTTAACAACGGTTCTTGCTAGAAGCCTGTAGCAGCCATGTAAAACTTGCAACAACAAAGTAGAGGATGTCTAACTTGTTTTTGCAGGGAATGTTGTGATGTGATATGGTCAAGATTGACGTGATATACATTATTGTATGAGACGATCATGTTTTGTAATATCGACAACCAGTAGGGGCCTTAGGGTTGTCTCTTAATTATTGTATGAAATGCAAGTTCCATGTAATTGCTTTACTTTATCGCTATGTGTTAGCAATAGTTGTAGAAGCAACAGTTGGCGAGACGACCACGACACAACAATGGAGATCAAGGTGTCAAGCCGGTGATGGTGGAGATCATGATGATGCTTTGGAGATGGAGATCAAAAGCACAAGATGATGATGGCCATTTAATGTCACATATATTGACTGCATGTGATGTTTATCCTTTATGCATCTAATTTTGCTTAGAACGGCGGTAGCATTATAAGATGATCCCTTCACTAAATTTTAAGATAAAACTGTTCTCCCCGAGTATGTGATATGTCTCCAACATATCTACTTTTCCAAACACTTTTGCCCTTGTTTTGGACTCTAACTTGCATGATTTGAATGGAACTAACCCGGACTGACGCTATTTTCAGCAGAATTGCCATGGTGTTATTTTTGTGCAGAAATAAAAGTTCTCGGAATGACCTAAAACTCCACGGAGATATATTTTGGAATTAATAAAAAATATTGGCGAAAGAATCAGCGTAAGGGGGCCCACACCTTGTCCACGAAAGAATCTAACGGTGTTTCCTTCTTCCCTTCAGCTGCTATTTCAGTAGTTCTAAAATGTTCTGCGAGATAATGTATATGAATACATAGTGATACGTCTCCATCGTATCTACTTTTCCAAACACTTTTACCCTTGTTTTCGACTCTAACTTGCATGATTTGAATGGAACTAACCCGGTCTGACGCTGTTTTTAGCAGAATTGCCATGGTGTTATTTTTGTGCAGAAATAAAAGTTCTCGGAATGACTTGAAAATCCACGGAGAATATTTTTGGAATTAATAAAAAATACTGGTGAAAGAATCAACACCAGGGGCCCCACACCCTGTCCACGAGGGTGGGGGGTTGCCCCCCCAGCTTCGTGGGCCCCCTGGCGCTCCACCGACCTCAACTCCAACTCTGTATATTCACGTTCGGGGAGAAAAAAAATCAGAGAGAAGGATTCATCGCGTTTTACGACACGGAGCCGCAGCCAAGCCCTAATCTCTCTCAGGAGGGCTGATCTGGAGTCCGTTTGGGGCTCCGGAGAGGGGAATCCATCACCGTCGTCATCATCAACCATCCTCCATCACCAATTTCATGATGCTCACCGCCGTGCGTGAGCAATTCCATCGTAGGCTTGCTGGACGGTGATGGGTTGGATGAGATTTACCATGTAATCGAGTTAGTTTTGTTAGCCTTTGATCCCTAGTATCCATTATGTTCTAAGATTGATGTTGTTATGACTTTGCTATGCTTAATGCTTGTCACTAGGGCCCGAGTGCCATGATTTCAGGTCTGAACCTATTATGTTTTCATGAATATATGTGAGTTCTTGATCATATCTTGCAAGTGAATAGTCACCTATTATGTGTTATGATCCGACAACCCCAAAGTGACAATAATCGGGACCACTCTCGGTGATGACCGTAGTTTGAGGAGTTCATGTATTCACTAAGTGTTAATGCTTTGGTCCGGTTGTCGGTGTCAAAACTGGTGGATCTCGGGTAGGGGGTCCCGAACTATGCGTCTAGGCGGATGGTAACAGGAGACAAGGGACACGATGTTTTACCCAGGTTCGGGCCCTCTTGATGGAGGTAAAACCCTATGTCCTGCTTGATTGATATTGATGATGTGGGTATTACAAGAGTAGATCTACCACGAGATCAAGGGTGCTAAACCCTAGAAGCTAGCCTATGGTATGATTGTTGTTCGTCCTATGGACTAAAGCCATCCGGTTTATATAGACACCGGAGAGGGCTAGGGTTACACAGAGTCGGTTACAATGGTAGGATATCTACATATCCGTATCACCAAGCTTGCCTTCCACGCCAAAGAAAGTCCCATCCGGACAGGGGACGAAGTCTTCAATCTTGTATCTTCATAGTCTTGGAGTCCGGCCGATGATGATAGTTCGGCTATCCGGACACCCCCTAGTCCAGGACTCCCTCAGTAGCCCCTGAACCAGGCTTCAATGACGATGAGTCCGGTGCGCATATTGTCTTCGGCATTGCAAAGCGGGTTCCTCCTCCGAATAATTCATAGAAGATTGTGAACACCAGGATAGTGTCCGGCTCTGCAAAATAAATTCCACATACCACCGTAGAGAGAATAATATTTACACAAGTTCAATCTGCTGACGTATTTTGTGGCGTGACGTCACACCACCACAAAGCCTTTACTCGAATTGTTTTTATTGTACCACCTCAGCGCGTTTAGCGAAGCGGTTTCCTTGGCACGTCTTGTCGAAGCAGAGATCGTGTTCCCCTTATTCTGGGATTCCCATCAATACGGACGTGGGTAACCCAACCGCGCCATTGATTGCGGCGCTTGGGAGATAAGCGAGTTTTATCAGGCTGGTGGGGTCGCATGGTTTCATCCGCCCATATAAGGGGATAAAGATCTACCCTTTTACCTACGCCTTCTTCCTCCTTTGCTTATCCATCTCCGCGAACTCGAGCTCCAGCGCCCAAGTCCGCACATCTCACCTCAACCTTCTCCAACTATGTCCGAAGCGGGAGGCAAGTGGATGGCCTCCTCCGTTACGGAGGGGCACATCCAGAAGCTGCGCAGCGTCGGATATCTGTCCAGCGACATCGCGCACCGGCTCCCCGACGAGGGGGAGCTCATCCCCACCCCAGGCCCCATGAGAGGGTAGTATTCCTTTCCCATTTCCTCCGCGGACTGGGATTCCCACTCCATCCCTTTGTCCGGGGGCTCATGTTCTACTACGGCCTGGATTTCCATGATCTGGCCCCGAATTTCATCCTTAACATCTCGGGTTTATCGTCGTGTGTGAGGCCTTTCTC
This sequence comes from Triticum dicoccoides, assembly GCF_002162155.2. NCBI lineage: Eukaryota > Viridiplantae > Streptophyta > Magnoliopsida > Poales > Poaceae > Triticum > Triticum dicoccoides. The sequence goes on from NC_041389.1 coordinate 264,189,162, forward strand.
TGCATCCAGCCCCACTTCGGCTTGTGGCTCAAGACCTTCAGTGTCAAGCCGAAGGTTGTGAAGGGCAGCCAAGCGGAGTGCGGAGGCGCCATGGTGGGCAAGATGCCCAACGCTACTTGGCTCGAGGGCACCTTCGTGGAAACCATCAAGGGGTGCAATCGGGGTGGTTCTACATCACCGAGCCGCGTGACCCTGAATGGGCAGCGGCCCCCGAATTCAGATCTGGCATCCCCATACGGCTCACCTCCTGGAAAGAGAGTGGCCAGACATGGGGTGATTCGGAGGAGCTGACCGGACTTCAAGCCTACATACAAAAGTTAGTGAACAAGAAGCTCAAGCTTGTCAACGTAGTCCAGGTCATGCTCATCCGCCGGATTCTCCCGTTCCAACAACAGGACTTCAATATGTGGGAGTTCGATTCGGTGCAGCACCAGACTTTGAGCGGGCTCTTCGACACTACGTACGAAGAGGCCTGGAGGGTGCTGTTTAAGGGTGCCGAGGCTCCCGCATCCGCTACCGAAGATCGCGGATTCAGCTCGCAGCGTCCGGCTAGCGAGGTAAGCGATTTTACCCTTTACGGGACACTTGTTTTCCATAGTTTGACTCTATGCGGGATCTAAACTCCCTTTCTTTTGACAGACTGGCTGAAGAAGGCCGAGTAGACTAACTGTCCGACCCCTTTGCCAGAAGACCCAGCGGACGCCCGCTTAACGGGACTGCTAGTTCCGGCACCCAACGTGGTGCCGGAGAAGAAGGCCAAGAAGAAGGCCACGGGCACTTGAAAGAGTTCCCGTTTTCAGGTGCCATCGGACGATGACTTCGAGGCGGACTCCTCCCACGAAGGCGAGGAGAAGAAGAAAGAGGCCTCTCCCCTAGCGGGGAGAGGGAAGAAAAGGAAGGCCTCCCCAATGAGGGAGGCCGAAGGGTCCAAGAAGGAAAGGACTCTTCCCCCGGACTGCTCTGCCAACGCCGGCGATGATGACGAGGATTGGCCTCCAAGGGCCAAGCCCCTGGCGAGATTGTAAGTATTCGGACTCCCGAATAACTTCATGATTTTTCTTTTCACCACATGGTGTCTTTCTAATGCCGCATACAACCCTGCAGTCTGCCCAAGGATGATCTTCCCGCTTCGTCGAGCGGGTCCTTGGGTGCGTCGGATATGGATTCCCTTTTGACCGCCTCCACCCCCCGTGATGCGGATGATGCCGAGGTGGGATCCTGGGAAGGGACCCGCCAGGAGGAGGAGGCCCTGGAGGTGCCGCAGGGCAACCTCCCGGACTTTGCACCGGACTCCGCACCGGAACCTGTAGTGGCTCCGGAGTCCGGCGGGCAGACCCTTCATAAGAAGGGCAAGACCGTGACGCCGGCGTCCTCCGTCCAACCGGAGGTGCCGGATAGCTTGCTGGAGCCGCTCAACGGCGCTTCCATCGAAGAGGAACACCACACCGTCATGAGTGCGGTGATTCAGAAGGTTCAGCTCGCCAAGAGCAGGCTGACCGAAGCCTGCAGCTGCCTTCTAACAGGCTTTGAGGTAAGAATTTTGATATATGTAAAATAGTACCGCATAGACAATAGCCCCTGATGCTCGGTTCAGTGTTCGGAAAGAAAAGCCAGACTTAGGATCTAAAAAGATATACGCACTAGTCATAAAAAATATGTCAATATGGGATTGCAGGCTGTGCTGCTGACCTCTGCCGCACTGACTGCGGAGGTCAATACTTTGAAGAAAAGCCTCGAGCGGTCCGAGAACGAGCTCGGCCGTGCCAAGAAGCAGCTCGAGGACAAGGAAGGTGAGTAACACCTTATTAAAATTGTACCTTACAGAAAAGGATTTGGTTGCAAGAAGAATGACAAGGATAACGTGGGTATTGCAGGGGCCACGAACGAGGTGGCGACCCTGAAGGAGGCGGTGTCCGTGGCCGAACGTAATGCGGCCGCGGAGCACACCGAGCGAGAGAAGCAGGAGGCGCGGGTGGCGGAGGTACAGCAAGAGCTCCAGGCTCTCGTGGAAAAACATGAGAGTTTGGAGCTCGACTCGAAGACTCGAGAGTCCGAGCTTGCATCGGCTCTTGAGAGTGCCAAAGCCGCTAAGGCCGAAGCCTACAAGGCCCTCCAGGAAATCGAGGCGTTGAAGAAAATAGCGGCGGGTAAGGCATTTTTCATGCAAAGTAAGCATGTGAGTGTGAATTACCTATCACTTACCCGAATTCGGAGCTCTCCAGGAGCGTTCGCAGATCTGCCCCACAACGTGTCTGATGCTGCCGCTTTCTATAGGGCCGAGGAGGGGAGCTCGACGGAGAAGGTCTTCTGGTCTCAGTATGCTGAGGCCGGACATCCGGTGCCCCTTAGCGACCAGCTGAAGCAGCTGGTCGAGCTCCACAAGGTGGCCGAACAGGCCATGAAGGGCCTCATAGTTTGGGTATGGCCCAAGGAGGCCATGTCTGGGAGCTACTTCGGCCTGGTGCGGCGGCTGGTGGATGCATGTCCATGGGTTGAAGTCATCAAGCACTCCGCCTGTATTGAAGGTGCCCGTCGGGCCCTTGCCCGCACAAAGGTGCAATGGGGCAAGATGGCTGCTGAGAAGCTTGTGACGGACGCGCCACCGCCGGGCAAGGAGTATCGCACGCCCGAGATGTATTATAAGAGTGTCCTGAAGGGTGCCCACATTATTGCGGGTGAGTGCTCCAAAGATGTAATATTTGAGTAGACTCGCATTTTGTTATCCTTTGCGCTGGAAACTTTTGTTCGTATGCACTAAGTAATGCTTGTTAATTTAAAATATTACCTTCTGTGCGTCCGTTTATCAAATCTGAGAGATGGCAAGTCGTCGGCTTCAGCCCTCATGCCACGAGTGCTGGGGTGTTCGGGATAAATTTGAGCACTCTTGTTCCCATTTTTGGGTCCATCTAGGGAGGCGCTCAACACAACGAACAAGGCAACCGGACTTATAATGCTTGAACACTCTCACTTAGCCATAGAATTCTATAATTTTAAATTTCGGCGAAGCCCCTAGTGTTCGGAAGGCCGAATTCGGGGCGCTATCCACGCCTGGGCCGGACAAAGCCGATTCCTCACTCTAAGCGACATAAGTCTTTAGGGACTCGAAAAAACCTCTCGAACAGCGACCGGCTCTCGCCTCATCATGACGGTCAGTTTTAGCTTTCTCCACTGAGGCGCTCGCCCAGCTCAACTGGGGCGCAATCGCAGTGGTTCTCCCAGTGCTACCTTAGCCGATACAACGGAACGTAAGGTACCAAAACATGGGAGCCGGGCAAACCCAACTATTGACCCAAGTCATGATTTGGAGGCGATTCATATAATGCTATAAGTTCGGGGTGCCGCACTTGTGAAAGTGTTTGGACTTATCACACCATGATGCAGGAAACATAAGCCCCTGGTGTATTTAGCCGTACCAAAGTGTAGGGATGCAACATGTCATAAATGAACATATATATGAGAAAGAAATGCAATTATAAGCAAAAAGGTGCTGCATTGTTTATTCAAGAAATACTGTTGTGAATGCAGAACGATACAAATAGTGCGATAAGCAAGGGATGGGACTATTAAACATGTCCCCCTCCAGGGGTAGGCTGCGGAATGGTGTATAAAACAGAGTTAATGCTCGTAATGGAGACCACCTGGATATTCGTCGTAGCCTTTCTCCTTCCCTGGCTGTTGCATCGTGAATTCGGCAGGTCTACTGCCGGACAGGGCCTCTGATGAACGAGGTCCTGTGTGTAAAAAAAAGGAAAAAGAGAAAAAAAGAACGACGCACTTGAGAGCCCCTGGTGTGGTTAAGCCGCATTCTGGGCCTATCGTGGTCGTGCCCCTCCCCCTATGCGCATGGTATCTCCAGAGCGTAATGATGTACGCGAAGGACCAGTCTTGCAATTTTGCAGGGGTTGGGGTTGGGGCCGCATTGCTACGCGTGCTCGGAACGTGCCAGGTGGTCTTGTTGTAGGTTACTCCAGGCGCGTTTAGCCGTGTCCGGTCGCTTAACGGCCGGACTCGAGAATTGCCTGAAGAGGCTGCACTGTACTTCTGCCGTGAGAGCCGCTGCATGTTCCTCCGTTCGGAGAGAGTGTTCAGTGTTTTCGTTGACCGTGATGACTCCTCGAGGGCCTGGCGTCTTGAGCTTGAGGTATGCATAGTGTGGCACCGCGTTGAACTTTGCAAACGCGGTACGTCCGAGCAGGGCATGATAGCCGCTGTGGAACGGAACTATGTCAAAGATTAACTCCTCGCTTCGGAAGTTATCCGGGGATCCGAAGACCACTTCCAGTGTAACTGAGCCTGTATAATTGGCCTCTACACCTGGTATGACGCCTTTAAAGGTCGTATTTGTGGGTTTAATCCTTGAGGGGTCTATGCCCATTTTGCGCATTGTATCCTGATAAAGCAGGTTCAGGCTGCTGCCACCGTCCATCAGGACTCTGGTGAGGTGAAATCCATCGACGATTGGGTCTAAAACCAATGCGGCGAATCCGCCGTGACAGATGCTGGTGGGGTGGTCCCTTCGATCAAAAGTGATCGGGCAGGAGGACCATGGGTTGAACTTCGGGGCGACTGGCTCCATCGCGTATACATCCCCGAGTGCACGCTTCCGCTCCCTTTTGGGTATGTGGGTTGCGTATATCATGTTCACCGTCCGCACTTGTGGGGGGAAACCCTTCTGTCCTCTATTGTTCGGCGGTCGGGTCTCTTCCTCGTCATCGCTATGCAGCCCCTTGTCGTTGTTTTAGGCAATTAGCTTGCCTGCCTGCTTGAATACCCAACAGTCCCTGTTGGTGTGGTTAGCTGGCTTTTCAGGGGTGCCATGTATCTGGCATGAGCGATCGAGTATTCGGTCCAAATTGGACGGACCCGGAGTAGTTCTTTTGAATGGCTTTTTCCGCTGACCGGATTTAGAGCCTCTGAATCCGGCATTGACTGCCGTATCCTCACTATTGTCGCCGTTAATGCGACGTTTGTTCTTGTTGCGACACGACCTGCCATTGCGGTCCTTGATATCCGGACTGTCAGAATTTTTGCTGAGGTTGTTGCTGCGGGCTAGCCAGCTGTCCTCTCCCACGCAGAAGCGGGTCATGAGTGATGTGAGGGCTGCCATGGATTTCGGCTTTTCCTGTCCCAGGTGCCGGGCAAGCCACTCGTCGCGGATGTTATGTTTGAAGGCCGAGAGGGCCTCCGCATCCGGACAGTCGACGATTTGATTTTTCTTAGTTAAGAACCGTGTCCAGAGTTGTCTGGCCGATTCGTCTGGCTGCTGAATTATGTGGCTTAGGTCGTCAGCGTCTGGTGGTCGCACATATGTGCCCTGGAAGTTATCTAGGAATGCGGCTTCCAGGTCCTCCCAACTCCCAATTGATTCTGCTGGCAAGCTGTTAAGCCAATGCCGAGCTGGTCCTTTAAGCTTGACTGGGAGGTATTTGATGGCGTGAAGATCATCACCGCGGGCCATGTGGATATGAAGGAGATAGTCTTCGATCCAAACCGCGGGGTCTGTTGTGCCATCATAAGATTCAATATTCACGGGTTTAAACCCTTCGGGGATTTGATGATCCATTACTTCATCTGTGAAGCATAGTGGGTGTGCGGCGCCTCTGTATTGGGCTATATCACGACGAAGCTCAAAAGAGCTTTGTCTACTGTGTTCGGCCCGGCCGGACTTGCTGTGTCTGGCGCGACGGTTGTCGTCACGTATCATGGGGCGCCCACGCGATCCGTAGATCGATCTTGATTGTCTTTCCTTATCCTCCAACATATCTCACAAGTCTAGAGCGTTCCCCCGTGGCCTTGTGCTTTTCGAGCAATGCCGGGGTACGGTTCTAGTGGAGGGCCTAAAGGCCTCTCTGTCGCGGCCACGGGGTGGTCGGTCAGCCGTATTGTCCGCTGGTGATGCAGCTTCATATGCCTCCTCCTCTAATCGGGGGAGCAGCTTGCGTTTAGGGTAGCTTTTGGAGGGGCGTTCGAGCTCATGCTCTTCGGCCACAAGGACTTCAGTCCATCTGTCGGCTAGCAGATCTTGATCAGCTCTAAGCTGTTGCTGCTTTTTCTTGAGGCTATTTGCCGTGGCCATAAGCCTGCGTTTAAAACGCTCTTGTTCGACGGGATCCTCAGGCACGACAAATTCGTCGTCGTCGAGGCTTGCCTCGTCTCCGGAGGGAGGCATGTAATCCTCTACCTCTTCGTCTGCCGCTCTCTCATGAGGGCTGGCGTCTCCGTCCTCTTGTGCTGAATCTTGCCGGAGGGGGTTGTCTTCGACACTGTCTGGGGTGTTATTATCTCCGGTGCCGGAATCTCCATTCTTGCTGTGGTGGGATTTAGAGCGGCCCCGCTGACGCTGGTGCTTGGGCTATTTCTTGGAGGGGTCATCCTCCGTTGTTCCTTCGCCATTCCCATCCTTTGGGATATCCACCATGTATATGTCATATGATGAGGTGGCTTTTCAGTGCCCAGTAGGCGCTGGTTCTTGGTCGTCTCCGGCATCGTCGTCCATACCGTTGATGTCTTCGGAGTCGAAGTCTAGCATGTCGGTTAGATCGTCGACAGTGGCTACTAAGTGGGTGGTGGGTGGGCTTTGAATTTCTTCGTCATCTGCATCCCAACCGTCCTGACCGCAGTCTGGCCAGGGCTCTCCTGATAACGAGAGATACTTTAGCGAACTCAAGATGTCGCCGAAAGGTGAGTGTTGAAAGATGTCCTCAGTGGTGAACTCCATGATCGGCGCTCAATCGGATTCGATTGGAGGGGGCGCGGGAGGTTCAGAGTCCGGCGAGGAGTCCGGCACCTCGGAGTCACGAGCTTCACGAGGGACAAGGTCAGTATTCGGCTCCATCACCGTAGAGGTTGCAGCCCCCGAGGCGGTGTCTAGCCACCCGTCCTCGATCTGCGCAGCCAGCTTCGAATTGAGGGTCGAAGCGGACTCATGTGCGGCCTCCAGGGCACTGTTCGGCTGCAGAGCTAAATCATGCCCATCGTGACAGTGCGGCGCGCTCGGCTGTGGCTCGAATCCATTGAAGATCAAGTCCCCATGGATGTCAGCCATGAAGTTCAAACTTCCAAATCTGACCTGACGGCCAGGGGCGTAGCTTTCGATCTGCTCCAGATGGCCAAGCGAATTGGCCCGCAGTGCAAAGCCGCCGAATACGAAGATCTGTCCGGGGAGAAAAATCTCACCCTGGACTGCATCGTTGTTGATGATCGAAGAAGCCATCGAGCCTATCGGTGACGACACAGAGGAACTCTCAATGAAAGCACCAATGTCGGTGTCAAAACCGGCGGATCTCGGGTAGGGGGTCCCGAACTGTGCGTCTAGGCGGATGGTAACAGGAGACAAGGGACACGATGTTTTACCCAGGTTCGGGCCCTCTTGATGGAGGTAAAACCCTACGTCCTGCTTGATTGATATTGATGATGTAGGTATTACAAGAGTAGATCTACCACAAGATCAAGGAGGCTAAACCCTAGAAGCTAGCCTATGGTATGATTGTTGTTCGTCCTATGGACTAAAGCCATCCGGTTTATATAGACACCGGAGAGGGCTAGGGTTACACAGAGTCGGTTACAATGGTAGGAGATCTACATATCCGTATTGCCAAGCTTGCCTTCCACGCTAAGGAAAGTCCCATCCGGACACAGGACGAAGTCTTCAATCTTGTATCTTCATAGTCTTGAAGTCCGACCGATGATGATAGTTCGGCTATCCGGACACCCCCTAGTCCAGGACTCCCTCACCGGTACTCTACTAAAAGGAGGCCTTAATATCCCTTAGTATCCAAGAGGACCCCGCTGCCACGGGAGGGTAGGAAAAAAGATATCATTCAAGTTCTTTTCCATAAGCACGTATGACTATATTCGGAATACATGCCTACATTACATTGATGAACTTGAGCTAGTTCTTTGTCACCCTATGTTATAACTATTGCATGAGGAATCACATATGACTTAATTATCCATCACAGATCCAATGCCTATGAGCTTTTCACATATTGATCTTTGCTTAGTTACTTTACCGTTGCCACTGTTACGATTACTACACAACTGCTACTATTACTTTTGCTAACATTACCGTTAACTTCCATACTACTTTGCTACTAAATACTTTGCTGTAGATATTAAGTTATCTAGGTGTGGTTGAATTGACAACTCAACAACTAATACTTGGGAATATTCTTTGGCTCCCCTTGTGCCGAATCAATAAATTTGGGTTGAATACTCTACCCTCAAAAACTGTTGCGATCCCCTATACTTGTGGGTTATCAAGATTATTTTCTGGCGCCGTTGCCGGGGAGAATAGCTCTATTTTTGAGTCACTTGGGATCTATATCTGCTGATCACTATGAGGAACTTGAAAGATGAGAAAACCAAGATTTATCCCTCAACTACGAGGGGAGGTAAGGAACTGCCATCTAGATATGCACTTGATTCATCTTCTGTTTTGAGTAAGCTTGCGACACCTAAACCTGCTTGTGCTATTAATTCTGATATGTCGCATGTTATTGATGATGCTACTTTTGCTATGCATGATACTTATGATGAAACTACTTCTATGCTAGATACTACTGTACCATTAGGTGAATTTCTTGATGAACAACTTGCTAGGGCTAGAGAGAATGAAATTATTGAAACTGATAATACTGATGAAAGTGATGATGAAGATTCTCCCCCAGATATGAATTGCCTGTTGTGCCTGAAGGTTATGTTATGGATGAAGAAACTGCTAGAGATTTTCTTGCTTGCAATGATAGATTTGACCTTAAGAAATTATTCGCTAAGCTGAAAGAAAAGCCTCTGAATGCTAGAATGAAATATGACCCTGCTTTTGCTACTTCACCTATATGTGTTACTGATAAGGATTATGATTTCTCTGTCGATCCTGAGATAATTACTTTGGTTGAGTCTGATCCTTTTTATGGCAATGAATCTGAAACTGTTGTGGCACATCTTACTAAGTTAAATGATATAGCCACCTTATTCACTAATGACGAGAAAACTCGTTACTACTATATCCTTCTCATTAAAGGGTGATGCTAAAACATGGTTTAATTCTCTTGATCCTGATTGTGTGCGTAGTCCCCAGGATATGATTTATTACTTCTCTGCTAAATATTTCCCAGCTCATAAGAAACAAGATGCCTTAATGGAAATATATAATTTTGTGGAAATTGAAGAAGAGAGTCTCCCACAAGCTTGGGGGAGGCTTCTCCAATTACTTAATGCTTTGCCTGATCATCCTCTCAAGAAAAATGAAATACTTGATATCCTTTATAATGGACTAACCGATGCTTCCAGAGACCACCTAGATAGTTGTGATGGTTGTGTTTCTAGGGAAAGAACAGTTAATCAAGCTGAATTGCTATTAAATAATATGTTGACTAATGAAAACAATTGGACACTTCCTGAACCAACTCCTAAGCCAACTCCAAAGAAACGGGGTATTCTATTTCGTAGTCCTGAAGATATGCAAGAGGCAAAGAAATCTATGAAAGAAAAAGGTATTAAAGCTGAAGATCTTAAGAATTTACCTCCTGTTGAATAAATACATGGCCTTAATTTACCACCTATTGAAGAAATACATGGTCTTGATAACCTGACACAGGTAGTAAAGGTAAATTCTCTCTATAGATATGATAAGGTTGAAATCCCGGCTACTAAGTTTTCTAGCCAATGCTTGGATGAGTTTGATGACTTTATGGCTAAACAAGAAAACTTCAATGCTAATGTTGGTAGACAATTGAAAAGAAATGCTTATATGATTGAACACTTGAGTGATTATATGTCTAGAGTTGAAGGTGAACTTAAACTCATTAGTAAATATGCTTCTATGGTTACCACTCAAGTAGAACAAGTGCTTAAAGCTCAAAATGATTTGCTCAATGAATTAAATAATAAGAAAAATGATAATGTTGTTAGAGTTATGACTAGAGGGGGTAAAATGACTCAGGAACCTTTGTATCCTGAGGGCCACCCTAAGAGAATTGAGCAAGATTCTCAGAGAAATAATATTGATGCACCTAGTCCTTCTAAAAAGAAGAAAAAGAAAAATGATAGGACTTTGCATGCTTCTGGTGAACCTGTTGTAGACACACCTGAGAATCCCAATGATATTTCTATTTCTGATGCTGAAACACAATCTGGTGATGAACATGAACCTAGTGATAATGTTAATGATAATGTTCATGTTGATGCTCAACCTAGCAATAACAATGATGCAGAGATTGAACCTGCCGTTGATCTTGGTAACCCACAATCAAAGAATCAATGTTATGATAAGAGAGACTTCGTTGCTAGGAAGCACGGTAAAGAAAGAGAACCATGGGTTCAGAAACCCATGCCTTTTCCTCCTAAATCATCCAAGATAAAGGATGATGAGGATTTTCAGCGCTTTGCTGAAATGATTAGACCTATCTTTTTGCGTATGCGTTTGACTGATATGCTTAAAATGAATCCTTATGCTAAGTACATGAAAGATATTGTTACAAATAAAAGAAAGATACCGAAAGCTGAAATTTCCACCATGCTTGCTAATTATACTTTTAAAGTTGGAATACCAAAGAAACTAGGAGATCTGGGAGTACCAACTATACCATGCTCCATTAAAAGAAACTATGTTAAAACTGCTTTATGTGATCTTGGAGCCAGTGTTAGTGTTATGCCTCTCTCTTTATATCGTAGACTTGAATTGAATAAGTTGACACATACTGAAATATCTTTGCAAATGGCCGATAAATCAACTGCTATACCTGTCGGTATTTGTGAGAATGTGCCTACTGTGGTTGCAAACGTTACTATCTTAACGGACTTTGTTATTCTTGATATTCCCGAGGACGATAGTATGTCGATTATCCTCGGTAGACCCTTTTTGAATACTGCAGGGGCTGTTATTGATTGCAACAAAGGCAATGTCACTTTTCATGTTAATGGTAAGGAGCATACTGTACATTTTTCGAGGAAACAACCTCAAGTTCACAGTATCAATTCTATTGGAAAAATTCCATCGATTATTATTGCAGGTTTTGAATTTCCTCTTCCTACTGTCAAGAAGAAATATGATATTCTTATTATTGGGGATGTACATATCCCCGTTGAGGTAACCTAGTGTTATTCGAAATTTCTCCAGCTCCATGTTATTCGGAATGAGTTTGTTAACAAGACTTGATCAACCTTGTTAGTGGATTCCTTTTGATGAGCATGAGATGGATGAAGTTAGAAAGCACAACTCTCTTTACCCTCCTTTTACTTTCTATTATTTAGATTAAATAAAGCAAAAATAGTATTTTCTATCTGTTTTCTGAATTATCCTTGCAATAAAAAATACCCCGAAAATAAAAGTCCTCAAAATGCCCTGAAAATGAAATATGATTTTTTTCTAGAATATTTGAGAATATTTGGCACTGAGAACACATCATGGGGAGCCAGCACCTGGCCACGAGGGTCCAGGGCGCGCCCACCCCCCTAGGGCGCGCCCCCTACCTTGTGGCCCCCTGATGGCCCCCTCCACTTATTCCTGCACCCACACTCTTCTCCTTCCTCCCCAAAAAAAATCACCAACCAGCTCAAGCACGAGTTCTAGCTCATCTTGCTGCCATTTTCGATCTCCTTGCTCAAAGCTCCACTCACAAAACTGCTTTGGGGGATTGTTCTTTGGTATGTGACTCCTCCAATGGTCTAATTAGTTTTTGTTCTAGTGCTTTATTCATCGCAAATTTTTGCTGCTAAGGTGACCCTGTTCTTGAGCTTGCATGTCAAATTTATATGGTCCCAAGTAGTTCTAATGCATGATATAGTCTCTAGGCACTTGTGGGAGTAGTTGCTATCAATTTTGTGGAGTTTGGTTCACTTTTATTTTGAGTTACTACAAATTTCAGAAATTTTTCAGAGGAAGAAATATGTTTAGGAAAATGTACCAAGGTGGTTCTTCAACGAAGCAAGGACCCATGCCCGCAATACGTGAGCAGGACGATGAACCACCGAAGGAAGCTCAAGTGCGGCCTTGTGAATGGCCGTCGGAGGAGTTTATGGTCCAAGCAGGGATCAATGATGAATTTGATGCATATGTGCATAATGCTGATCTTGAAGACTTCATGCTAGAGAAGTGCCCTCAATATTACCACTTAACTGATTCCTTTGTGAGAATGTTCAAATTTACATCTTCATGCAATTCTCACAATTTACTATTTGATCTTTATGATAAATCATATGCCATGGACTTAGAAGATTTTAATACTGCTTGTAAACTCCCGCAATGGGGTAGTGCTAGTGAACCTCGCAAATCTGAATTTAAAGATTTTCTTGCTAGTATCACTGTGGGGGGATCTAGAGAAATAGCACAGGCTACCATAGGGAGCATTCATTTTCCTGCTATACATTATTTGGCTCTCTTGATAGGTAGATGCATAAATGGCAAGGACGAGGCATGTCACATGTGTGTTCCAGATCTTAGTGTTCTCAAGAGTGTTGTGCTAGGAGATAAAGAATATAACTTGGGGGCCATTGTTGCACGTAGGTTGCATAATAATAGTTTAATTGGAGACTTGTTTGCGGGAATTTATGCAACCCGTGTGGCTAATTTTCTTGAGATACCCATACAAGAAAATGATATGCAGTTGCCTCCTACTTATCTAGATTATAATGCCATGGTTAGCCATCAGTTTCTAGAGAGGAATGAACAGTTCCTCCAGTACCGACTAATCTTTGATAGACGGTGTACTGTCCATGTTGCTCTCCCTGCTCCCACTTTCTTTGACTTTCAGACAAAAAGGAGATATATTATAACCAGGGAGGAGGCAAACAAATACGAGAGGAGGACGGAGGCAGCTCGCCTTCAAGCTGCAGCTCGTGAGGCAGTAGCTACTACATCTCAGTACGACCCCAGCTACAACTTTGATCCATGGGCATAAACCAACTTAGGCCAAAAGCCTAAGCTTGTGGGAGTACGTATTTCTCACTGACATTACATTCATGTTCACACACTCATTCTATTTGTCGGTGCTCATACTTTTTCATTGTACTATCCATGCTAGTTTGTTTTCTTTTCTAAGCTTTCTTCTTGTGTGTTTGAGTAACCTTAAGAAAAACCAAAAAAAATTAGCTATAGCTTTTAGCTAGTTTACTTTCCATGCTTGTAGTAGTAGTAATTAAAAGAAACCCCACAAATATTTCTCGTTCTTCTTTTGCTTGTTGGGAGCGTTCTCGTGTAAATAGTTTTATTTCTTTTCTTTTATTTGGGGGTCGAGAGGAGAAGGCCATGATGAAAATGTTGAGTGGCTCTCATATGCATTATTGTTGATTTAACCAAGAGCCCATATTACATTGTCTTCTCCCTTGAATTGAATGCTTGCAGATTCCAACTTAGTACAATGCACGTGCACTATTATTATAAGCCACACCGTTTGGCCGTGCGAGTGAAAAGCAATAATGACGATATATGATGAAATGATTGAGATGAGAGAAGCTGGTATGAACTCGACCTATCTTGTTTTTGTAAATATGATTAGTTCATCGTTCCTGATTCAGCCTATTATGAATAAACATGTTTGCAATGACAATTAGAGATTATAGTTGCTTATGCCATGCTTAATTAGCTAGGAGTTTATAATGGTTTACCTTGCGTGCCAACATGCTACTAAAATGGTTGTGATGTGGTATGATAGGGTGGTATCCTCCTTTGAACGATTCGAGTGACTTGACTTGGCACATGTTCACGCATGTAGTTGAAACAAAATCAACATAGCCTCCATGATATTTATGTTCATGGTGGATTATATCCTACTCATGCTTGCACTCAATGTCTATTAATTTTAATGCACGTTCATGACTGTTGTCGCTCTCTAGTTGGTCGCTTCCCAGTCTCTTTCTAGCCTTCGCTTGTACTAAGCGGGAATACTGCTTGTGCATCCAAAATCCATAAACGCCAAAGTTATTCCACATGAGTCCACCATACCTTCCTATATGTGGTATCTACCTGCCGTTCCAAGTAAATTTGTATGTGCCAAACTCTAAACCTTCAAATGAAATTCTGTTTTGCATGCTCGAATAGCTCATGTATCAACTAGGGCTGTCTATATCTTCCATGCTAGGTGGGTTATTCTCAAGAGGAGTAGACTCCGCTCCTCACTCACAAGAAAATAGCTGGTCACCGAGATGCCCAGTCCCATGCTCAAATCAAATCAAAATAATTGCAAACAAAACTCCCCCGGGATTGTTGTTAGTTGGAGGCACCCATTGTTTCGGGCAAGCCATGGATTGATGATTGTTGGTGGAGGGGGAGTATAAACTTTACCATTCTGTTTGGGAACCTCCTATAATGTGTGTAGCATGGAAGATATCGAGATCTCTCGGTAGTTATGTTGACAATTAAAGTATGCCGCTCAAAATATTATTTATCTCTATTACAAAATAGAGCTCTGTCACCTCTACAAATCCCTGCTTCCCTCTGTGAAGCGCCTATCTATTTACTTTTACGTTGAGTCATCATCCTCTTATTAAAAAGCACCAGTTGGAGAGCACCTCTGCATTTGCATGCATTACTATTAATTTATATTGAGTATGACTATAACTGGATCTCTTTTACCATGAATTATAATGTTTAGTCAGTCCTTGATCTTCAGGGGTGCTCTGCATTTATGTTTTGCTGTCTTAGAAAGGGCTAGCGAGATACCATCTTGTTATATCATATTATGATTGTTTTGAGAAAGTCTTGTCATCCAAGATTTATTATTATTACTTGCTAGTTGATTATGCCATTAATATGAGTAAACATGAGACCTAAGTGTTATTGTGAATATGGTTTGTTCATAATCTTTGCTGAAAACTTGAATGCTGGCTTTACATATTTGCAACAACAAGAGCAAATAGAGTTTGTAAAAGTTTTTCTTTATCACTTTCAGTTTGTCAACTGAATTGCTTGAGGACAAGCAAAGGCTTAAGCTTGGGGGAGTTTATACGTCTCCATTGTATCTACTTTTGCAAACACTTTTGCCCTTGTTTTGTACTCTAACTTGCATGATTTGAATGGAAGTAACCCGGACTACTGCTGTTTTAGCAGAACTGCCATGGTGTTAGTTTTGTGCAGAAATAAAAGTTCTCGGAATGATCTGAAAATCCACGGAGAATATTTTTGGAATTAATAAAAAATACTAGCGAAAGAATCAACACCAGGGGGCCCACACCCTGTCCACGAGGGTGGAGGGCGCGCCCCCTGCCTCGTGGGCCCCCTGGTGCTCCATCGACCTCAACTCCAACTCCATATATTCACGTTCGGGGAGAAAAAAAATCAGAGAGAAGGATTCATCGCGTTTTACGATACGGAGCCGCCGCCAAGCCCTAATCTCTCTCTGGAGGGCTGACCTAGAGTCCGTTCGGGGCTCCAGAGAGGGGAACCCGTTGCCGTCGTCATCATCAACCATCCTCCATCACCAATTTCATGATGCTCACCGCTGTGCGTGTGTAATTCCATCGTAGGCTTGCTAGACGGTGATGGGTTGGATGAGATTTACCATGTAATCGAGTTAGTTTTGTTAGGGTTTGATCCCTAGTATCCATTATGTTCTAAAATTGATGTTGCTATGACTTTGCTATGCTTAATGCTTGTCACTAGGGCCTGAGTGCCTCGATTTCAGATCTGAACCTATTCTGTTTTCATGAATATATGTGAGTTCTTGATCCTATCTTGCAAGTCAATAGTCACCTATTATATGTGTTATGATCCGACAACCCCGAAGTGACAATAACCGGGACCACTCTCGGTGATGACCGTAGTTTGAGGAGTTCATGTATTCACTAAGTGTTAATGCTTTGGTCCGGTACTCTATTAAAAGGAGGCCTTAATATCCCTCACTTTCCAATAGGACCCCGCTGCCATGGGAGGGTAGGACAAAAGATGTCATGCAAGTTCTTTTCCATAAGCACGTATGACTATATTCGGAATACATGCCTACATTACATTGATCAACTGGAGCTAGTTCTGTGTCACCCTATGTTATAACTATTGCATGAGGAATCGCATCCGACTTAATTATCCATCACAAATCCAATGCCTACGAGCTTTTCACATATTGATCTTTGCTTAGTTACTTTACCGTTACCACTGTTACGATTACTACACAACTGCTACTATTACTTTTGCTACCATTATCGTCACTTCCATACTACTTTGCTACTAAATACTTTGCTGTAGATATTAAGTTATCCAGTTGTGGTTGAATTGACAACTCAACTGCTAATACTTGAGAATATTCTTTGGCTCCCCTTGTGTCGAATCAATAAGTTTGGGTAGAATACTCTACCCTCGAAAACTGTTGCGATCCCCTATACTTGTGGGTTATCAAGACTATTTTCTGGCGCCATTGTCGGGGAGCATAACTCTATTCTTTGAGTCACTTGGGATTTATATCTGCTGATCACTATGAGGAACTTGAAAGACGAGAAAACCAAGATTTATCCCTGAACTACAAGGGGAGGTAAGGAACTGCCATCTAGCTCTGCGCTTGATTCACCTTCTATTTTGAGTAAGCTTGCGACACCTAATCCTGCTTCTGCTATTAATTCTGATATCTCGCATGTTATTGATGCTGCTACTTCTGCTATGCATGATACTTATGATGAAACTACTTCTATGCTTGATACTACTGTGCCATTAGGTGAATTTCTTGATGAACAACTTGCTAGGGCTAGAGAGAATCAAATTATTGAAACTGATAATGTTGATGAAAGTGATGATGAAGATTCTCCCCCTAGATATGAATTGCCTGTTGTGCCTGAAGGTTATGTTATGGATGAAGAAACAGCTAGAGAATTTCTTGCTTGCAATGATAGATCTGACCTTAAGAAATTATTAGCTAAGCTGAAAGAAAAGTCTCTGAATGCTGGAATGAAATATGACCGTGCTTTTGCTACTTCACCTGTCTGTGTTACTGATAACGATTATGATTTCTCTGTCGATCCTGAGATAATTACTTTGGTTGAATCTGATCCTTTTTGTGGCAATGAATCTGAAACTGTTGTGGCACATCTTACTAAGTTAAATGATATAGCCACCCTATTCACTAATGATGAGAAAACTCGTTACTATTACATCCTTAAGGTATTTCCATTCTCATTAAAGGGTGATGCTAAAACATGGTTTAATTCACTTGATCCTGGTTGTGTGTGTAGTCCCTAGGATATGATTTATTACTTCTCTGCTAAATATTTCCCCGTTCATAAGAAACAAGATGCCTTAAGGGAAATATATAATTTTGTGCAAATTGAAGAAGAGAGTCTCCCACAAGCTTGGGGGAGGCTTCTCCAATTGCTTAATGCTTTGCCTGATCATCCTCTCAAGAAAAATGAAATACTTGATATCCTTTATAATGGACTAACCGATGCTTCCAGAGACCACCTGGATAGTTGTGCTGGTTGTGTTTTCAGGGAAATAACAGTTGATCAAGCTAAATTGTTATTGAATAATATGTTGACTAATGAAAACAATTTGACACTTCCTGAACCAAGTCCTAAGCCAACTCCGAAGAAAAGGGGTATTTTATTTCTCAGTCCTGAAGAAATGCAAGAGGCAAAGAAATCTATGAAAGAAAAAGGTATTAAAGCTTATGATGTTAAGAATTTACCTCATGTTAAAGAAATACATGGCCTTAATTTACCACCTATTGAAGAAATACATGGTCTTGATAACCCGACATAGGTAGTAAAGGTAAATTCTCTCTATAGATATGATAAGGTTGAAATCCCGTCTACTAAGTTTGCTAGCCAATGCTTGGATGAGTTTGATGACTTTATGGCTAAACAAGAAAACTTCAATGCTTATGTTGGTAGACAAATGAAAAAATGCTTATATGATTGAACACTTGAGTGATTATATGTCTAGAGTTAAAGGTGAACTTAAACTCATTAGTAAACATGCTTCTATGGTTACCACTCAAGTAGAACAAGTGCTTAAAGCTCAAAATGATTTGCTCAATGAATTAAATAATAAGAAAAATGATAATGTTGTTAGAGTTATGACTAGAGGGGGTAAAATGACTCAGGAACCTTTGTATCCTGAGGGCCACCCTAAGAGAATTGAGCAAGATTCTCAAAGAAATAATGTTGATGCACCTAGTCCTTCTAAAAAGAAGCAAAAGAAAAATGATAGGACTTTGCAAGCTTCTGGTGAACCTGTTGTAGACACACCTGAGAATCCCAATGATATTTCTATTTCTGATGCTGAAACACAATCTGGTGATGAACATGAACCTAGTGATAATGTTAATGATAATGTTCATGTTGCTCAACCTAGCAATAACAATGATGTAGAGATTGAACCTGCAATTGATCTTGATAACCCACAATCAAAGAATCAACGTTATGATAAGAGAGACTTCGTTGCTAGGAAGCACGGTAAAGAAAGAGAACCATGGGTTCAGAAAACCATGCCTTTTCCTCATAAACCATCCAAGAAAAAGGATGATGAGGATTTTGAGCGCTTTGCTGAAATGATTAGACATATCTTTTTGCGTATGCGTTAGACTGATATGCTTAAAATGAATCCTTATGCTAAGTACATGAAAGATATTGTTACAAATAAAAGAAAGATACCGGAAGCTGAAATTTCCACCATGCTTGCTAATTATATTTTTAAAGGTGGAATACCAAAGAAACTAGGAGATCCGGGAGTACCAACTATACCATGCTCCATTAAAAGAAACTATGTTAAAACTGCTTTATGTGATCTTGGAGCTAGTGTTAGTGTTATGCCTCTCTCTTTATACCATAGATTTGAATTGAATAAGTTGACACCTACTGAAATATCTTTGCAAATGGCCGATAAATCAACCGCTATACCTGTCGGTATTTGTGAGGATGTGCCTGTTGTGGTTGCAAATGTTACTATCTTAACAGACTTTGTTATTCTTGATATTCCCGAGGACGGTAGTATGTCGATTATCCTCGGTAGACCCTTTTTGAATACTACAGGGGCTGTTATTGATTGCAACAAAGGCAATGTCACTTTTCATGTTAATGGTAATGATCATACGGTACATTTTCCGAGGAAACAACCTCAAGTTCATAGTATCAATTCTATTGGAAAAATTCCATCGGTTATTATTGGAGGTTTTGAATTTGCTCTTCCTACTGTCAACAAGAAATATGATATTCTTATTATTGGGGATGTACATATCCCCGTTGAGGTAACCTAGTGTTATTCAAAATTTCTCCGGTTCCATGTTATTCGGAATGAGTTTGTTAACAGGACTTGATCAACCTTGTTAGTGGATTCCTTTTGATGAGCATGAGATGGATGAAGTTAGAAAGCACAACTCTCTGTACCCTCCTTTTACTTTCTGCTATTTAGATTAAATAAAGCAAAAATAGTATTTTCTATCTGTTTTCTGAATTATCCTTGCAATAAAAAATACCCCAAAAATAAAAGTCCTCCAAATGCCCTAAAAATGAAATATCATTTTTTCTAGAATATTTGAGAATATTTGGCACTGAGAACACATCAGGGGAAGCCAACACCTGGCCACGAGGGTCCAAGGCGCGCCCACCCCCTGGGGCACGCCCCCTGCCTCGTGGGCCACTAGTGGCCCCCTCCACTTATTCCTGCACCCACACTCTTCTTCTTCCTCCCAAAAAAATCACCAACCAGCTCAAGCACGAGTTCTAGCTCATCTTGCTGCCATTTTCGATCTCCTTGCTCAAAGCTCCACTCACAAAACTGCTTTGGGGGATTGTTCTTTGGTATGTGACTCCTCCAATGGTCCAATTAGTTTTTTGCTGCTAAGGTGACCCTGTTCTTGAGCTTGCATGTCAAATTTATATGGTCCCAAGTAGTTCTAATGCATGATATAGTCTCTAGGCACTTGTGGGAGTAGTTGCTATCAATTTTGTTGAGTTTGGTTCACTTTTATTTTGAGTTACTAAAGATTTCAGAAATTTTTCAGAGGAAGAAATATGTTTAGGAAAATGTACCAAGGTGGTTCTTCAGGGAAGCAAGGACCCAGGCCCGCAATACGTGAGCAGGACAATGAACCACCAAGGGAAGCTTAAGTGCAGCCTTGTGAATGCCGTCAGAGGAGTTTATGGTCCAAGCAGGCATCAAGGATGAATTTGATGCATATGTGTGTAATGCTGATCTTCAAGACTTCATGCTAGATAAGTGCCCTCAATATTACCACTTAACTGATTCCTTTGTGAAAAGGTTCAAATTTACATCTTCACGCAATTCTCACAATGTCCTATTTGATCTTTACGATAAATCATATACCATGGACATAGAAGGTTTTAATACCACTTGTAAACTCCCGCAATTGGGTAGTGCTAGTGAACCTCGCAAATCTGAATTTAAAGATTTTCTTGATAGTATCACTGTGGGGGAATCTA
Organism: Triticum dicoccoides; assembly: GCF_002162155.2. NCBI lineage: Eukaryota > Viridiplantae > Streptophyta > Magnoliopsida > Poales > Poaceae > Triticum > Triticum dicoccoides. The sequence goes on from NC_041389.1 coordinate 264,209,523, forward strand.
GATAAATAGCACAAGCTACCATAGGGAGCATTCATTTTCCTGCTATACATTATTTTGCTCTCTTTATAGGTAGATTCATAAATGGCAAGGACGAGGCATGTCACATGTGTGTTCCAGATCTTAGTGTTCTCAAGAGTGTTGTGCTAGGAGATAAACAATATAACTTGGGGGCCATTGTTGCACGTAGGTTGCATAATAGTAGTTTAATTGGAGACTTGTTTGGGGGAATTTATGCAACCCGTGTGGCTAATTTTCTTGAGATACCCATACAAGAAAATGATATGGAGTTGCCTCCTGCTTATCTAGATTATAATGCCATGGTTAGCCATCAGTTTCTAGAGAGGAATGAACAGTTCCTCCAGTACCGACTAATCTTTGACAGACGGCGTACTATCCATGTTGCTCTCCCTGCTCCCACTTTCTTTGACTTTCAGGCAAAAAGGAGATATATTATAACCAGGGAGGAGGCAAACGAATACGAGAGGAGGACGGAGGCAGCTTGCCTCCAAGCTGCAGCTAAGGCAGTAGCTGCTGCATCTCAGTACGACCCCAGCTACAACTTTGATCCATGGGCATAAACCAACTTAGGCCAAAAGCCTAAGCTTGTGGGAGTACGTATTTCTCACTGACATTACATTCATGTTCACACACTCATTCTATTTGTCGGTGCTCATACTTTTTCACTGTACTATCCATGCTAGTTTATTTTCTTTTCTAAGCTTTCTTCTTGTGTGTTTGAATAACCTTAAGAAAAACCAAAAAAATTAGCTATAGCTTTTAGCTAGTTTACTTTCCATGCTTGTAGTAGTAGTAATTAAAAGAAAACCCAAAAAGGTTTCTCGTTCTTCTTTTGCTTGTTGGGAGCTTTCCCGTGTAAATAGTTTTATTTCTTTTCTTTTCTTTGGGGGAAGAGAGGAGAAGGCCATGATGAAAATGTTGAGTGGCTATCATATGCATTATTGTTGATTTAACCAAGAGCCCATATTACCTTGTCTTCTCCCTTGAATTGAATGCTTGCAGATTCCAGTTTAGTCCAATGCACTTGCACTATTATTATTATCCACACCGTTCGGTCGTGTGAGTGAAAAGCAATAATGATGATATATGATGAAATGATTGAGATGAGAGAAGCTGGTATGAACTCGACCTATCTTGTTTTTGTAAATATGATTAGTTCATCATTCCTGATTCAGCCTATTATGAATAAACATGTTTGCAATGACAATTAGAGATTATAGTTGCTTATTCCATGCTTAATTAGCTAGGAGTTTATAATGGTTTACCTTGCATGCCAAGATGCTATTAAAATGGTTGTGATGTGGTATGATAGGGTGGTATCTTCCTTTGAACGATTCGGGTGACTTGCCTTGGCACATGTTCACGCATGTAGTTGAAACAAAATCAACATATCCTCCACGATATTTATGTTCATGGTGGATTATATCCTACTCATGCTTGCATTCAATGTCTATTAATTTTAATGCATGTTCATGATTGTTATCGCTCTCTAGTTGGTGCTACCTAGTCTCTTTCTAGCATTCGCTTGTACTAAGCGGGAATACTGCTTGTGCTTCCAAAATCCATAAACCCCAAAGTTATTCCATATGAGTCCACCATACCTTCCTATATGAGGTATCTTCCTGTTGTTCCAAGTAAATTTGTATGTGCCAAACTCTAAACCTTCAAATGAAATTCTGTTTTGCATGCTTGAATAGCTCATGTATCAACTATGGCTGTATATATCTTCCATGCTAGGTGGGTTATTCTCAAGAGGAGTGGACTCCGCTCCTCACTCACGAGAAAATGGCTGGTCATCGGGATGCCCAGTTCCATGCTCAAATTAAATCAAAATAATTTGAAACAAAACTCTCCCGAGGTTGTTGTTAGTTGGAGGCACCCGTTGTTTCGGGCAAGCCATGGTTTGATGATTGTTGATGGAGGGGGAGTATAAACTTTACCATTCTATTTGGGAACCGCCTATAATGTGTGTAGCATGGAAGATATCAAGATCTCTCGGTTGTTATGTTGACAATGAAAGTATGCCGCTCAAATTATTATTTATATATATTTCAAAATCAAGCTCTGGCACCTCTACAAATCCCTGCTTCCCTCTGCGAAGGGCCTATCTATTTACTTTTATGTTGAGTCATCATCCTCTTATTAAAAAGCACCAGTTGGAGAGCACCTCTGTCATTTGCATGCATTACTATTAATTTATATTGAGTATGACTATAATTGGATCTCTTTTACCATGAATTACAATGTTTAGTCAGTCCTTGATCTTCAGGGGTGCTCTGCATTTATGTTCTGCGGTCTCAGAAAGGGCTAGCGAGATACCATCTTGTTATATCATATTATGATTGTTTTGAGTAAGTGTTATCATCCGAGATTTATTATTATTTCTCGCTAGTTGATTATGCCATTGATATGAGTAAACATGAGACCTAAGTGTTATTGTGAATATGGTTAGTTCACAATCTTTGCTGAAAACTTGAATGCTGGCTTTACATAATTGCAACAATAAGAGCAAACAGAGTTTGTAAAAGTTTTTCTTTATCACTTTAAGTTTGTCAACTGAATTGCTTGAGGACAAGCAAAGGTTTAAGCTTGGGGGAGTTGATACATCTCCATCGTATCTACTTTTCCAAACACTTTTGCCCTTGTTTTGGACTCTAACTTGCATGATTTGAATGGAACTAACCCGAACTGACGCTGTTTTCAGCAGAACTGCCATGGTGTTATTTTTGTGCAGAAATAAAAGTTCTCGGAATGACCTGAAAATCCACGGAGAATATTTTTGGAATTAATAAAAAATACTGGCGAAAGAATCAACACCAGGGGCCACCCTGTCCACGAGGGTGGGGGGCGCGCTCACCCCCCTGGGGAGCGCCCCCTGCCTCGTGGGCCCCCTGGTGCTCCACCGACCTCAACTCCAACTCCATATATTCACGTTCGGGGAGAAAAAAATCAGAGAGAAGGATTCATTGCGTTTTACGATACGGAGCCGCCACCAAGCCCTAATCTCTCCCGGGAGGGCTGATTTGGAGTCTGTTCGGGGCTCCGGAGAGGGGAATCCATTGCCGTCGTCATCATCAACCATCCTCCATCACCAATTTCATGATGCTCACCGCTGTGCGTGAGTAATTCCATCGTAGGCTTGCTGGACGGTGATGGGTTGGATGATATTTACCATGTAATCGAGTTAGTTTTGTTAGGGTTTGATCCCTAGGGCCCGAGTGCCATGATTTCAGATATGAACCTATTATGTTTTCATGAATATATGTGAGTTCTTGATCCTATCTTGCAAGTCAATAGTCACCTATTATGTGTTATGATCCGACAACCCCGAAGTGACAATAATCGAGACCACGCTCGGTGATGACCGTAGTTTGAGGAGTTCATGTATTCACTAAGTGTTAATGCTTTGCTTCGGTACTCTATTAAAAGGAGGCCTTAATATCCCTTAGTTTCCAATAGTACCCCGCTGCCACGGGAGGGTAGGACAAAAGATGTCATGCAAGTTCTTTTCCATAAGCACGTATGACTATATTCGGAATACACTCCTACATTATATTGATGAACTGGAGCTAGTTCTGTGTCACCCTATGTTATAACTATTGCATGAGGAATCGCATCCGACATAATTATCCATCACTGATCCAATGCCTACGAGCTTTTCACATATTGATCTTTGCTTAGTTACTTTACCATTGCCACTATTACGATTACTACACAACTGCTACTATTACTTTTGCTACCGTTACTGTTACTTCTATACTAATTTCTACTAAATACTTTGCTGCAGATATTAAGTTATCCAGGTGTGGTTGAATTGACAACTCAACTGCTAATACTTGAGAATATTCTTTGGCTCCCCTTGTGTCGAATCAATAAATTTTGGTTGAATACTCTACCCTCAAAAACTGTTGCGATCCCCTATACTTGTGGGTTATCACATAGCTATGTTGATGTATGTGTAGATTTTCATAATAATTTTTTTTATGGCAAAGGTTCATATTGTTGGAAGGGAAATTAGTAGTTGCACCTTGGTACCTGCAAATAATTTGTTTTACAGTGTCCCTTGATGGTTCTCCACTTCAGACACTAAAGATACCGACGGTGCTTTGTTGAGGATCTGGGGAGTCAGATTGTGGATTACATGTAGTGGGGAAGAAGAGATGGGGACGATGAAGTGGACACCCTTGGTGGCGTGCTATATCTCACTAGGCGACAATGTTGAGAGGGTGCCTGGCATCAAGAACCCGACATGCTTTTCCGGGAGTTCATTCTGGTGAGCCACCTAGGCAGGTCTATGGGTTGAGGTGGTTTGATAATCCTGGGTTGTTCCTCTTTTTCCTATGTTTTTTAAGGAAATGACTTTATTAGTTGGAAAATGTCAATATCGTTTACAAGTATGCATGAAACGAACTATTTTTCTTACACCTCTTTGTTCTGTCTCTTGGCTGAGTGTGTTGACGAAAGATATTCCATGCTACATGCTAGGTAGCTTATCAGTAACTCTTCGTGATTTACTTGCAATGTTGTTCTTTGCAAAATTGTTCCTTGCAACCCTAAAATGGTTTCTCAAAACATGGGAAAAATTACATTCTTAAAACTGTAGGCACAGTGAGTGAAGCATATATATAATTCTATTATAACAGAGGTCACACATTGTATACATATAATTCTCTATATTCAAATTGTTATAATATTATTTTATTAGAATAGAGGTCAGGTACTGTCTGTTGGAAAAGGCAGTGCCTAGGAGGCGCTTAGGCACGCCTAGGCGCTAGGCAATGGCCAAACACCTCGCCTAGGGCATAAATGGAGGTCTAGGCAGGGCAAGCAAGGAATTGCTTACGCAAGCAAGAAATCACGTCATGTACTGCACTAATATGCCAAACGGGTTATATTCAAATGGTAGTCGATGGCAATTAACTTATTTATATGCCCTAAACTAATATCAACACCCATATAATAATCACAAATACACTATGAGTAAAAACTATATTACCGCCTAGGCCGCTCCTAGGGCGCTTAGGCACCGCCTAGGCACTAGGCGAAGGCCAATCGCCTCGCTTACGCCTACCGCTTTTTCCAACCCGTACTGTCACAACGTAAGAAGGAAGGTGTGACACCAAGTTTTATACATATTGTGATTTCAACTTTCATCAATGTCGCTATTATTATTATTATTATTATTATTATTATTATTATTATTATTATTATTATTATTATTATTATTATTATTATTATCTCTTTGTAGCTTCATATAAAATCAGTACTGACACGGTCATTTTACAAAGTGTAAAAATGGTAGGTTGTAGAATCATAACCTATGACTGAGTGTCTTAAGAAGTTCCTTTCATTATCGTTAAATAATATAATGTTTAAGGCCAGTTTAGATGCATCGTTGTAAAATAAGAGTAAAATCAGTGAATATTTTGCATTGCCTTGTTGTTTGGTGTGTCTACTGCATAATCCTTTTCTTTTTTGCTTCTCTTTCCAAAGCAAGGACCAGGCTGGGAACATATATTTATAATGAAGTTCTTTCATTGCAGCTGCATAGTAACTTAGTTAGGTATCTCCGTGCAAGTGTAGTTTGCCTGCAGGTATGACATGTGTTTGAATATAATACTTTTCCTGCTTCTCTTTTCAAAGCAAGGACCAGTCTGAGAACATATGTTTATATTGAAGTTCTTTCATTGCAGACTGCATAGTATCTTAGCTAGGTCTCTCCAGCATGCTCCCACAAAAGCGGAGCCATGATGTTATGCCTATATCTGCATCGTCTATCAGTCCTAGAAGTTCTGATCTTCGTCTACCGTTAAACCGAGTTCTTCTGTCTCGGTATGGCTGCACACCTTTTTATGTAATTAGACATTAAAAACTAGAGCATTTGGTTGTACTGCATCTGCCAAAGCACCGTCGAAACAACGAATTTCAGTTATGTTATGAGCCAAACCATATTAAGTATGTGCATCCTGGGTGGAATGCTTTCTGTTCATGAGCTAGTCTCCCAAGATGTACTGTTGAGAAACGAAAAGAAAAGAAAAGAAAGGAGCTTTTAAGTTCTTAAGAGGAGCATGAGAGCTTCGAAGTTGTACACATCAGATCTAGCTTTCTTATGCTATTTGTCTAATTATTTTCTACTCACTGTATTTTTAGTTGTGTAATAGTAAACACACCCCTGTTTGAAGCATGTTTATGTCTTGCAGATCATATATATCATAGGCCTTTTTTTAACTTCGAGCTAACATAGAAAATAGTATAAATAATTTATGGTTGCATTTTGAAAATTCTATTACATAGTTTGAACCTTCAATTTTCATTACTAAAAGGATCATTGGTATTGCCAAATTGCCAAGCATTTATTTTCAGTTACTCTTGGTTTGAAATGGGACACCTTCCATTTGGCGCCCAGCCGCTTCATATTGTGCTTCAAGTGGGCCAGCGAAAGAAAATGCTTTGTGGGCAAAATTGAGTACCATACGACTACTTTTGAATAGACATGTGTCTAAGTGGCACAGAAACAGTCTTTTTTTTCAAACACATATTTTTATAGAAACACTTCTAAAAAAGGGGCTTCTTATATGGTTTATACATGGTGTTAGGTATACGTATATTCTTATTAAGCAAAAACTGTATTGTTTTTACATAGGGATGTAAATTCTTACCGTACTTGCTTGCTCAAACAAAAGATTGTTTGGAAAATACTCATATTTTCAATGCACATGGCTTTGAATGAGTTTGTACTACAAATTGAAATATGTATGTACATCTCATTGTAGACAACAAGACACCATTCCTTTTTATTAAAAGGGATTAAATTTGTTCCCATATGTGCTTGCCCACAATGAAATCAACTAAACCATGTTTTTTATTCAAGGTGCATATGGATTAAGATGACTTTCTACTATCGAATTATAATGATAAACATCGCTTGTACTTACTAAAGGAAACTATTTTCATCGTGAAAATGGGTTTATTGGGTCTCTGCGCCATTTGGTGCAACGGGTCAACTAGTTAATGAAAGTGATGATGAAGATTCTCCCCCTAGATATGAATTGCCTGTTGTACCCGAGGGTTATGTTATGGATGAAGAAACTGCTAGAGATCTTTTTGCTTGCAAAGATAGATATGATCTTAAGAAACTGTTAGCTAAGCTGAAAGAAAAGTCTTTGAATGCTAGAATAAAATATGACCCTGCTTTTGCTACTTCACCTATCTGTGTTGCTGATAAGGATTATGAATTCTCTGTCGATCCTGAGTTAATTACTCTGGTTGAATCTGATCCTTTTTATGGCTATGAATCTAAAACTATTGTGGCACATCTTACTAAATTGAATGATATAGCCACCCTATTTACTCATGAGGAAAAAATCCGCTATTATTATATCCTTAAATTGTTTCCTTTCTCATTAAAGGGTGATGCTAAGATATGGTTTAATTCTCTCACTCCTGGTTGTGTGCTTAGTCCCCAGGATATGATTTATTACTTCTCTGCTAAATATTTCCCGCCTCATAAGAAACAAGCTGCCTTAAGGGAAATATATAATTTTGTGCAAATTGAAGAAGAGAGTCTCCCACAAGCTTGGGGGAGGCTTCTCTGACTACTTAATGCTTTGCCTGATCATCCTCTCAAGAAAAATGAAATACTTGATATCTTTTATAATGGACTAACCGATGCTTCCAGAGACCACGTGGATAGTTGTGCTGGTTGTGTTTTCAGGGAAAGAATTATTGAGCAAGCTGAATTGCTATTGAATAATATATCGAGTAATGATAATGATTGGACACTTCCTGAACCAACTCCTAAGCCAACTCCGAAGAAAAGGGGTATTTTATATCTCAGTCCTGAAGATATGCAAGAGGCAAAGAAACCTATGAAAGAAAAAGGTATTAAAGCTGAAGATATTAAGAATTTACCACCTATTCAAGAAATACTTGGTCTTGATAACCCGACACAGGTAGTAAAGGTAAATTCTCTCTATAGGTTTGATGAAGGTGATATTCCTCATAATAAGTCTGCTAGCCAATGCTTGGATGAGTTTGATAATTTTATTGTTAAACAAGAAAACTTCAATGCTTATCTTGGTAGACAATTGAAACATAATGCTTATATGATTTAACATGTGAGTGATTATATGTCTAGAGTTAAAGGTGACCTTAAGCTTATTAGTAAACATGCTTCCATGGTTACCACTCAAGTAGAACAAGTGCTTAAGGCACAAGATGAAATGCTCCATGAATTAAATAATAAGAACAATGATAATGCTGTTAGAGTTATGACTAGAGGTGGCAGAATGACCCAGGAACCTTTGTATCCTGAGGGCCACCCTAAGAGAGTTGAGCAAGATTCTCAGAGAACAAATGTTAATGCACCTAGTCCGTCTAAGAAAAAGAAAAAGAAAAATGATAGGACTTTGAATGCTTCTAATGAACCTGTTATTAACACACCTGAGAATCCCAATGATATTTCTATTTCTGATGCTGAAACACAATCTGGTAATGAACATGAACCTAGCGATAATGTTAATGATGATGTTCATGTTGATGCTCAACCTAGCAATAACAATGATGTAGAGATTGAACCTGCTGTTGATCTTGATAACCCGCAATCAAAGAATCAACGTTATGATACTTCGTTGCTAGGAAGCACGACAAAGAAAGATAACCATGGGTTCAGAAACCCATGCATTTTCCTCCTAAGTCATCCAAGAAAAAGGATGATGAGGATTTTGAGCGCTTTGCTGAAATGATTAGACCTATCTTTTTACATATGCGTTTGACTGATATGCTTAAAGTGAATCCTTATGCCAAGTATATGAAAGATATTGTTACAAATAAAAGAAAGATATCGAAAGCTAAAATTTCCACCATGCTTGCTAATTACACTTTTAAGGGTGGAATACCAAAGAAACTTGGAGATCCAGGAGTACCAACTATATCATGCTCCATTAAAAGAAACTATGTTAAAACTGCTTTATGTGCTCTTGGAGCCGGTGTTTGTGTTATGGCTCTCTCTTTGTATCGTAGACTTGATTTGAATAGGTTGACACCTACTGAAATCTCTTTGCAAATGGCTGATAAATCAAGTGCTATACCCATCGGTGTTTGTGAGGATGTGCGTGTTGTGGTTACAAACGTTACTATGTTAACGGACTTTGTTATTCTTGATATTCCCGAGGACGACAGTATGTCGATCATCCTTGGTAGACCTTTTCTAAATACTGCAGGGGCTGTTATTGATTGCAACAAAGGCAATGTCAGTTTTCATGTTAATGGCAGGGAGTATACGGTACACTTTCTGAAGAAACAACCTCAAGTTCATAGTATCAATTCTATTGGAAAAATTTCAATGATTACTATTGGAGGTTTTGAATTCCCTCTTCCTACTGTCAAAAAGAAATATGATATTCTTATTATTGGGGACATGCATATCCCCGTAGAGGTAACTTAGTGTTATTCGAAAATTCTCCGGTTTCATGTTATTCGAAAGAGGTTTGTTAACAAGACTTGATCAACCTTGTTAGTGGATACCTTTTGTTGAGCATGAGATGGATGAAGTTAGAAAGCACAACTCTCTGTACCCTCCTTTTACTTTCTGTTATTTAGATTAAATAAAGCAAAAACAGTATTTTCTGTCTGTTTTCTGAATTATCCATGGAATAAAAAAATACCCCGAAAATAAAAGTTCTCCAAATGCCTTGAAAATGAAGTATGATTTTTTGTAGAATATTTAAGAATTTCTAGCACTTAGAACACACCAGGGGACCCACCATTTGGCCACGAGGGCACAGGGCGTGCCCCTGCCTTGTGGACCCCGCATGGCCCCCCTCCACTTATTCCAGCACCCCCACACTTCATTTTCCTCCAGAAAATATCATCCCACTGCTCAAACCCGTGTTCTAGCTCGTTTTGCTGCCATTTTCGATCTCCTTGCTCAAAGCTCCATTCACAAAATTGCTTTGGCGGATTGTTCTTTGGTATGTGACTCCTCCAATGGTCCAATTAGTTTTTGTCCTAGTGCTTTATTTATTGCAAATTTTTGCTGCTGAGGTGACCCCGTTCTTGAGCTTGCATGTCAAATTTATATGGCCCAAAGTAGTTTTAATACATGATATAGCCTCTAGGCAGTTGTGGGAGTAGTTGCTATCAATCTTGTCGAGTTTAGTTCACTTTTATTTTGGGTCACTAAAAATTTCAGAAATTGTACAGAAAAGACAATGATGAAGAGATTGTTGAGGGGCTCCTCGAGCCGAAGCTCGAAGGATAAGCAGAATGAGGAGAATAAAAAGCCCAAATAGAATCTTCCTCGCCTTGCGGAGGTTCGGCCGTGTGAATGGCCTTGTGATGCGTTCTTGAGGGCCGCTGGAATTTATGATGACTTTTATTATTTGGCTGAAAATGCAGGCTTCACCGACTTCCTCCATGACCAATGTGAACAGTATCTCCTACTCACTAATATTCCCGTGCAAAATTTTTTACTTCCATGCTAGAAAATCACCACCTTCACTGGAGTTTTATTTATATGATGAGGTTACGGAGATGTCACTCTATGATTTTTGTTTGGTTTGCAAGTTGCCCTTTGCGGGTAGCATCGAGGAACCACATCCTAGTGATGTGGATGGATTTATTGATAGAATTGCTGTAGGGGAAACAAGAAAAGTTTCAGATGCAAGGACTACTAGTATGCATTTTCCTGTTCTACATTACTTTGCAATATTTGCTAGTAGATTCTTAATTGGCCGCGGGAACAGTGGAAACCTTAGTGCTCCTGACCTGCTATTTTGCGCCATGCTTTATTTCGTGATACAACCTTCAGCTTAGGCGCTATTGTTGCTAAACGGTTAAGTCTGAACCGTACAAAGGGCCCCATCTTCGGAGGTATCTTTGCTTCACGCCTTGCTAAACACTTTGAGATACCTATTAGGCATCATGAGAAAGAGGCAAAGTTACTGACCACTATTTTTCTAGACTATAAGAGTATGGTAGCACATGACTTTATTGTTAAAAATAAGAAAAAGATACTTAAGTATAACTTGATATTTGCTAAAACTCATTGTGAGACTATAATCTTGCCAGCACCCTCTTTGTTTAACATGCTTTCAGGCACATACTTCATCCTTCCCGATGACATTTATGCATACTGGAAGCTGACACAAGCTCCAGAGCCTGAGCCAGAGCCACCACTTGACCCATATCGATAGTGTATCTATCAGTGGGATCCGAAGGAGCTCGCTAACCAGTGGCACCCCGAGGACCCCTCTCAATACACCAGAGAGGGTAGCTTTGGCCAAAAGCCTAAGCTTGGGGGAGTACGTATTTCTCACCAACATTACATTCATGTTCACACACTCATTCTAATTGTCGGTGTTCATGGTTTTTCATTGTACTATCCATGCTAGTTTATTTTCTTTTCTTGCTTTCTTGTGTGTTTGAAAAACCTTAAGAAAAAATATATTTTAGTTGTAGCTTTTAGCTAGTTTACTTTCCATGTTTGTAGTAGTAATATTAAAAGAAAACCTAAAAAGATTTCTCATTCTTATTTTGCTTGTTGGGAGCTTTCCCGTGTAAGTTTTATTTCTTTTCTTTTGTTTGGGGGTCGAGAGGAGAAGACCACGATGAAAATGTTGAGTGGCTCTCATATGCATTATTGTTGATCTAACCAAGAGCCCATGTTACCTTGTCTTCTCTCTTGAATTGAATGCTTGTAGATTCTATCTTAGTCCAATGCACGTGCACTATTATTATTATCCACACCGTTCGGTCGTGCGAGTGAAAGGCAATAATGATGATATATGATGAAATGATTGAGATGATAGAAGCTGGTATGAACTCGACCTATCATGTTTTTGTAAATATGATTAGTTCATCCTTCCTGATTCAGCTTATTATGGATGTAACATGTTTGCATTGTGAGGGAGTCCTGGATTAGGGGGTGTCCGGATGGCCGGACTATGACCTTTGGCCGGACTCCCGGACTATGAAGATACAAGATTGAAGACTTCGTCCCGTGTCCGGATAGGACTTTCCTTGGCGTGGAAGGCAAGCTTGGCGATACGATATGTAGATCTCCTCCCATTGTAACCGACTCTGTGTAACCCTATGTTGGGGAACGTAGTAATTTCAAAAATTTCCTACGTACATGCAAGATCATGGTGATGGCATAGCAATGAGAGGGGAGAGTGTTGTCCATGTACCCTCGTAGACCGTAAGCGGAAGCGTTATGACAACGCAGTTGATGTAGTCGTACGTCTTCACGATCCGACTGATCCAAGTACCGAACGTACGACACCTCCGAGTTCAGCACACGTTCAGCTCGATGACGATCCCCAGACTCCGATCCAGCAAAGTGTCGGGGATGAGTTCCGTCAGCACGACGGCGTGCTGACGATGATGATGCTCTACCGGCGCAGGGCTTCGCCTAAACTCCGCGACGATATGACCGAGATGGAATATGGTGGAGGGGGGCACCGCACACGGCTAAGGAACGATCCGTAGATCAACTTGTGTGTCATGGGGTGCCCCCCTGCCCCCGTATATAAAGGAGCAAGGGGGGAGGAGGCCGGCCCTAGGAGGGGGCGCGCCAAGTGTGGAGTCCTACTAGGACTCCCTAGTCCTAGTAGGATTCCACCTCCCTTGTTGGAGTAGGAGAAGGGGAAAGAGGGGGAGAGGAAGAAGGAAAGGGGGGCTGCGCCCCTTGTCCAATTCGGACCAGAGGGGGGGGGGGGCGCAGGCCTCCTTCCTTTTGGCCTCTCTCCTCTATTCCCGTATGGCCCAATAAGGCCCATATACTCCCCGGCGAATTCCCGTAACTCTCCGGTACTCCAAAAAATACCCGAATCACTCGGAACCTTTCCGAACTCCGAATATAGTTGTCCAATATATCGATCTTTACGTCTTGACCATTTCGAGACTCCTCGTCATGTCCCCGATCTCATCCGGGACTCCGAACTCCTTCGGTACATCAAAACTCATAAACTCATAATATAACTGTCATCGAAACCTTAAGCGTGCGGACCCTACGGGTTCGAGAACTATATAGACATGACCTAGAACTATTCTTGGTCAATAACCAATAGCGGAACCTGAATGCCCATATTGGCTCCTACATATTCTACGAAGATCTTTATCGGTCAAACCGCATAACAACATACTTTGTTCCCTTTGTCATCGGTATGTTACTTGCCCGAGATTCGATCGTCGGTATCTAATACCTAGTTCAATATCGTTACTGGCAAGTCTCTTTACTTGTTACATAATGCATCATTCCGTAACTAACTCATTAGATACATTGCTTGCAAGGCTTATAGTGATGTGCATTACCGAGAGGGCCCAGAGATACCTCTCCGACAATCGGAGTGACAAAACCTAATCTCGAAATACGCCAACCCAACATGTACCTTCGGAGACACCTGTAGTACTCCTTTATAATCACCCAGTTACGTTGTGACGTTTGGTAGCACCCAAAGTGTTCCTCCAGTAAACGGGAGTTGCATAATCTCATAGTTACAGGAACATGTATAAGTCATGAAGAAAGCAATAGCAATATACTAAACGATCAAGTGCTAGGCTAACGGAATGGGTCATGTCAATCAGATCATTCACCTAATGATGTGATCCCGTTAATCAAATAACAACTCTTTGTCCATGGTTAGGAAACATAACCATCTTTGATTAACGAGCTAGTCAAGTAGAGGCATACTAGTGACACTCTGTTTGTCTATGTATTCACACATGTATTATGTTTCCGGTTAATACAATTCTAGCATGAATAATAAACATTTATCATGATATAAGGAAATAAATAATAACTTTATTATTGCCTCTAGGGAATATTTCCTTCAGTCTCCCACTTGCACTAGAGTCAATAATCTAGATCACATCGCCATGTGATTTAACATCAATAGTTCACATCACCATGTGATTAACACCCATTGTTCACATCGTCATGTGACCAACACCCAAAGGGTTTACTAGAGTCAATAATCTAGTTCACATCGCTATGTGATTAACACCCAAAGAGTACTAAGGTGTGATCATGTTTTGCTTGTGAGAGAAGTTTAGTCAACGGGTCTGCCACATTCAGATCCGTATGCATTTTGCAAATCTCTATGTCAACAATGCTCTGCACGGAGCTACTATAGCTAATTGCTCCCACTTTCAATATGTATCTAGACCGAGACTTAGAGTCATCTAGATCAGTGCCAAAACTTGTATCGACGTAACCCTTTACGACGAACCTTTTGTCACGTCCATAATCGAGAAAAATATCCTTATTCCACTAAGGATAATTTTGACCACTGTCCAGTGATCTACTCCTAGATCACTATTGTACTCCCTTGCCAAAATCAGTGTAGGGTATACAATAGATCCGGTACACAGCATGGCATACTTTATAGAATCTATGGCTGAGGCATAGGGAATGACTTTCATTCTTTTTCTATCTTCTGCCGTGGTCGGGCTTTGAGTCTTACTCAATTTCACACCTTGTAACACAGGTAAGAACTCTTTCTTTGACTGCTCCATTTTGAACTTACTTCAAAATCTTATCAAGGTATGTACTTATTGAAAAAAACTTATCAAGCGTCTTGATCTATCTCTATAGATCTTGATGCTCAATATGTAAGCAGCTTCACCGAGGTCCTTCTTTGAAAAACTCCTTTCAAATACTCCTTTATGCTTTGCAGAATAATTCTACATTATTTCTGATCAACAATATGTCATTCACATATACTTATCAGAAATGCTGTAATGCTCCCACTCACTTTCTTGTAAATACAGGCTTCACCGCAAGTCTGTATAAAACTATATGCTATGATCAACTTATCAAAGCGTGTATTCCAACTCTGAGATGCTTGCACCAGTCCATAGATGGATCGCTGGAGCTTGCACATTTTGTTAGCATCTTTAGGATTGACAAAACCTTCTGGTTGCATCATATGCAACTCTTCTTTAATAAATCCATTAAGGAATGCAGTTTTTGACATCCATTTGCCAGATTTCATAAAATGTGGCAATTGCTAACATGATTCGGACAGACTTAAGCATCGTTACGAGTGACAAAATCTCATTGTATTCAACACCTTGAACTTGTCGAAAACCTTTTGCAACAAGTCGAGCTTTGTAGATAGTAACACTACTATCAGTGTCCGTCTTCCTCTTGAAGATCCATTTATTTAACTTGACTTGCTGATCATCGAGCAGGTCAACCAAAGTCCACACTTTGTTCTTATATATGGATCCTATCTCAGATTTTATGGCCTCAAGCCATTTCATAGAATCTGGGCTCATCATCGCTTCCTCATAGTTTGTAGGTTTGCCATGGTCAAGTAACATGACCTCCAGAATAGGATTTCCGTACCACTCTGGTGCGGATCTTACTCTGGTTGACCTACGAGGTTCGGTAGTAACTTGATTTGAAGTTACATGATCATCATCATTAGCTTCCTCACTAATTGGTGTAGGAATCACATGAACAGATTTTTGTGTTGAACTACTTTCCAATAAGGGAGAAGGTACAATTACCTTATCAAGTTCTACTTTCCTCCCACTCACTTCTTTCGAGAGAAACTCCTTCTCTAGAAAGGATCCATTCTTAGCAACGAATGTCTTGCCTTCGGATCTGTGATAGAAGGTGTACCCAACATTTTCTTTTGGGCATCCTATGAAGACGCACTTCTCCGATTTGGGTTTGAGCTTATCAGGTTGAAACTTTTTCACATAAGCATTGCAACCTCAAACTTTAAGAAACGACAACTTAGGTTTCTTTCCAAACCATAGTTCATACGGTGTCGTCTCAATGGATTTAGATGGTGCCCTATTTAACGTGAATGTAGCTGTCTCTAATGCATAACCCCAAAACGATAGTGGTAAACCAATAAGAGACATCATAGATCGCACCATATCTAGTAAAGTACGATTACGACGTTCGGACACACCATTACATTGTGGTGTTCCAGATGGCGTGAGTTGCGAAACTATTTCACATTGTTTCAAATGAAGACCAAACTCATAACTCAAATATTCGTCTCCATGATCAGATCATAGAAACTTTATTTTCTTGTTACGATGATTCTCCACTTCACTCTGAACTTCTTTGAACTTTTCAAATGTTTCAGACTTGTGCTTCATTAAGTAGATATACTCATATCTGCTCAAATCATCTTGTGAAGGTCAGAAAATAACGATACCCGCCACGAGCATCAATACTCATTGGACCGCATACATCGGTATGTATTATTTCCAATAAGTCACTAGCTCGTTCCATTGTTTCGGAGAACGGAGTTTTAGTCATCTTGCCCAAAAGGCACGGTTCGCAAGCATCAAATGATTCATAACCAAGAGATTCCAAAAATCCATCTTTATGGAGTTTCTTCATGCGTTTTACACCGATATGACCCAAACGGCAGTGCCACAAATAAGTTGCACTATCATTATCAACTTTGCATCTTTTGGCATCAATATTATGAATATGTGTATTACTACGATCGAGATCCAACAAACTATTTTCATTGGGTGTATGACCATCGAAGGTCTTATTCATGTAAACAGAACAACAATTATTCTCTGACTTTAAATGAATAACCGTATTGCAATAAACATGATCAAATCATATTCATGCTCAACGCAAACGCCAAATAACATTTATTTAGGTTTAACACTAATCCCGAAAGTATAGGGAGTGTGCAATGATGATCATATCAATCTTGGAACCACTTCCAACACTCATCGTCACTTCCCCTTCAACTAGTCTCTGTTTATTCTGTAACTCCTGTTTCGAGTTACTAATGTTTAGCAACCGAACAAGTATCAAATACTCAGGGGCTACTATAAACACTAGTAAAGTACACATCAATAACATGTATATCAAATATACCCTTGTTCACTTTGCCATCCTTCTTATCCACCAAATATTCAGGGCATTTCCGCTTCTAGTGACCATTTCCTTTGCAGTATAATCACTCAGTTTCAGGCTTTGGTCCAGCTTTGTGCTTCTTCGCGGGACTGACAACTTGCTTGTCATTCTACTTGAAGTTCCCTTTCTTTCCCTTTGCCCTTTTCTTGAAACTAGTGATCTTGTCAACCATCAACACTTGATGCTCTTTCTTGATTTCTACCTTCGTCGATTTCAACATCACGAAGAGCTCGGGAATCGTTTTCGTCATCCCTTGCATACTGTAGTTCATCACAAAGTTCTACTAACTTGGTGATGGTGACTAGAGAACTCTATCAATCACTATCTTATCTGGAAGATTAACTCCCACTTGATTCAAGCGATTGTAGTACCCAGACAATCTGAGCACATGCTCACTAGTTGAGCGATTCTCCTCCATCTTTTAGCTATAGAACTTGTTGGAGACTTCATATCTCTCAACTCGGGTATTTGCTGGAAATATTAACTTCAATTCCTGGAACATCTCATATGGTCCATGACGTTCAAAACGTCTTTGAAGTCCCGATTCTAAGCCGTTAAGTATGGTGCACTAAACTATCAAGTAGTCATCATATTGAGCTAGCCAAACGTTCATAATGTCTGCATCTGCTCCTGCAATAGGTCTGTCACCTAGCGGTGCATTAAGGGCATAATTCTTCTGTGCAGCAATGAGGATAAACCTTAGATCACGGACCAAGTCCGCATCATTGCTACTAACATTTGTCAACTTAGTTTTCTCTAGGAACACATATAAAAACATAGGGAAGCAAAAACATAGGGAAGCAACAACGCAAGCTATTGATCTACAACATAATTTGCAAAATACTACCAGGACTAAGTTCATGATAAATTAAAGTTCAATTAATCATATTACTTAAGAACTCTCACTTAGATAGACAACCCTCGAATCATCTAAGTGATCACGTGATCCAAATCAACTAAACCATGTCCGATCATCACGTGAGATGGAGTAGTTTCAATGGTGAACATCACTATGTTGATCATATCCACTATATGATTCACGCTCGACCTTTCGATCTCCGTGTTCCGAGGCCATATCTGCATATGCTAGGCTCATCAAGTTTAACCTGAGTATTCTGCGTGTGCAAAACTGGCTTGCACCCGTTGTAGATGGACGTAGAGCTTATCACACCCGATCATCACGTGGTGTCTGAGCACGACGAACTTTGGCAACGGTGCATACTCAGGGAGAACACTTCTTGATAATTTTTAGTGAGAGATTATCTTAAAATGCTACCGTCAATCAAAGCAAGATAAGATTCATAAAGGATAAACATCACATGCAATCAATATAAGTGATATGATATGGCCATCATCATCTTGTGCTTGTGATCTCCATCTCCGAAGCACCGTCATGATCACCATCGTCACCGGCGCGACACCTTGATCTCCATCGTAGCATCGTTGTCGTCTCGCCAATCTTATGCTTCTACGACTATCACTACCGCTTAGTGATAAAGTAAAGCATTACAGGGCGATTGCATTGCATACAATAAAGCGACAACCATATGGCTCCTGCCAGTTGCCGATAACTTCGGTTACAAAACATGATCATCTCATACAATAAAATATAGCATCACGTCTTGACCATATCACATCACAACATGCCCTGCAAAAACAAGTTAGACGTCCTCTACTTTGTTGTTGCAAATTTTATGTGGCTGCTACGGGCTTAGCAAGAACCGTTCTTACCTACGCATCAAAACCACAACGATAGTTTGTCAAGTTGGTGCTGTTTTAACCTTCGCAAGGACCGGGCGTAGCCACACTCGGTTCAACTAAAGTGAGAGAGACAGACACCCGCCAGCCACCTTTAAGCACGAGTGCTCGTAACGGTGAAACCAGTCTCGCGTAAGCGTACGCGTAATGTCGGTCCGGGCCGCTTCATCTCACAATACCGCCGAACCAAAGTATGACATGCTAGTAAGCAGTATGACTTATATCGCCCACAACTCACTTGTGTTCTACTCGTGCATATGACATCTACGCATAAAACCTGGCTCGGATGCCACTGTTGGGGAACGTAGTAATTTCAAAAATTTCCTACGTACACGCAAGATCATGGTGATGGCATAGAAACGAGAGGGGAGAGTGTTGTCCACATACCCTCGTAGACCGTAAGCGGAAGCGTTATGACAACGCAGTTGATGTAGTCGTACGTCTTCACGATCCGACCGATCCAAGTACCGAACGTACGACACCTCCGAGTTCAGCACACGTTCAGCTCGATGACGATCCCCGGACTCCGATCCAGCAAAGTGTCGGGGATGAGTTCCGTCAGCACGACGGCGTGGTGACAATGATGATGCCCTACCGGCGCAGGGCTTCGCCTAAACTCCGCGACGATATGACCGAGGTGAAATATGGTGGAGGGGGGCACCACACACGGCTAAGGAACGATCCATAGATCAACTTGTGTGTCATGGGGTGTCCCCCTGCCCCCGTATATAAAGGAGCAAGGGGGGAGGAGGCTGGCCCTAGGAGGGGGCGCGCCAAGTGTGGAGTCCTACTAGGACTCCCTAGTCCTAGTAGGATTCCACCTCCCTTGTTGGAGTAGGAGAAGGGGAAAGAGGGGGAGAGGAAGAAGGAAAGGGGGGCTGCGCCCCTTGTCCAATTCGGACCAGAGGGGGGGCGCATGCCTCCTTCCTTTTGGCCTCTCTCCTCTATTCCCGTATGGCCCAATAAGGCCCATATACTCCCCGGCGAATTCCCGTAACTCTCCGGTACTCCAAAAAATACCCGAATCACTCGGAACCTTTCCGAACTCCGAATATAGTCGTCCAATATATCGATCTTTACGTCTCGACCGTTTCGAGACTCCTCGTCATGTCCCCGATCTCATCCGGGACTCCGAACTCCTTCGGTACATCAAAACTCATAAACTCATAATATAACTGTCATCGAAACCTTAAGCGTGCGGACCCTACGGGTTCGAGAACTATGTAGACATGACCTAGAACTATTCTTGGTCAATAACCAATAGCGGAACCTGAATGCCCATATTGGCTCCTATATATTCTACGAAGATCTTTATCGGTCAAACCGCATAACAACATACTTTGTTCCCTTTGTCATCGGTATGTTACTTGCCCGAGATTCGATCGTCGATATCTACCTAGTTCAATCTTGTTACCGGCAAGTCTCTTTACTCGTTACGTAATGCATCATTCTGTAACTAACTCATTAGCTACATTGCTTGCAAGGCTTATAGTGATGTGCATTACCGAGAGGGCCCAGAGATACCTCTCCGACAATCGGAGTGACAAAACCTAATCTCGAAATACGCCAACCCAACATGTACCTTCGGAGACACCTGTAGTACTCCTTTATAATCACCCAGTTACGTTGTGACGTTTGGTAGCACCCGAAGTGTTCCTCCAGTAAACGGGAGTTGCATAATCTCATAGTTACAGGAACATGTATAAGTCATGAAGAAATCAATAGCAATATACTAAACGATCAAGTGCTAGGCTAACGGAATGGGTCATGTCAATCAGATCATTCACCTAATGATGTGATCCCGTTAATCAAATAACAACTCTTTGTCCATGGTTAGGAAACATAACCATCTTTGATTGACGAGCTAGTCAAGTAGAGGCATACTAGTGACACTCTATTTGTCTATGTATTCACACATGTATTATGTTTCCGGTTAATACAATTCTAGCATGAATAATAAACATTTATCATGATATAAGGAAATAAATAATAACTTAATGATTGCCTCTAGGGCATATTTCCTTCACCCTAGCCCTCTCCAGTGTCTATATAAACCGGAGAGGTTTAGTCCGTAGGACGAACAACAATCATACCATAGGCTAGCTTCTAGGGTTTAGCCTCTCTGATCTCGTGGTAGATCAACTCTTGTACTACCCATGTCATCAATATTAATCAAGCAGGAGTAGGGTTTTACCTCCATTGAGAGGGCCCGAACCTGGGTAAAAACATCGTGTCCCTTGTCTCCTGTTACCATCCGCCTAGACGCACAGTTCGGGACCCCCTACCCGAGATCCGCCGGTTTTGACACCGACATTGGTGCTTTCATTGAGAGTTCCTTTGTGTCGTCACCTTTAGGCCCGATGGCTTCTTCGATCATCAACCACGACACGGTCCAGGGTGAGACTTTTCTCCCCGGACAGATCTTCGTGTTCGGCGGCTTTGCACTGCGGGTCAATTCGCTTGGCCATCTGGAGCAGATCGAAAGCTACACCCCTGGCCATCAGGTCAGTTTTGGAAGTTTGAACTACATGGCTGACATCCGCGGGGACTTGATCTTCGTCGGATTCGAGCCACGACCGAGCGCGCCACACCGTCATGATGGGCATGATCTAACTCTGCCGCCGGACAGCGCCCAGAGCGCCGCTCAGGTGTCCTCTCCGACCCTTACGTCGGAGCCGACTGCGCCAGTCGGGGACGGATGGTTGGACGCCGCCCCGGGAGCTGCAATCTCTACGGCGATCGAGCCGAATACCAGCCTTGTCCTTTGTGAAGCCTGTGACTCCAAGGTGCCGGACTCCTTTCCGGACTCCGGATCTTCCGCACCCCTTCCGATCGAACCCAATTGGGCTCCGATCATGGAGTTCACCTCCGCGGACGTATTTCAGCACTCGCCCTTTGGCGACATCCTGAATTCACTAAAGTCTCTCTCTTTGTCAGGAGAGCCCTGGGCGGACTATGGTCAGCAAGGTTGGGATGCGGACGACGAAGAAATTCAAAACCCACCCACCACCCACTTCATATCCACTATCGACGATTTAACCGACATGCTCGACTTCGACTCGGAAGACATCAACGGTATGGACGCCGATGAAGGAGACAACCAAGAACCAGCGCCTATAGGGCACTGGAAAGCCACCTCGTCATATGACATATACATGGTGGACACCCCAAAAGAAGGGAATGGCGATGAAATAATGGAGGATGACCCCTCCAAGAAACAACCTAAGCGCCGGCGTCAGCGGCGCCGCTCTAAATCCCGCCAAAGCAAAAACCACGAGTCCGACACTGGAGATAACAATACCCCGGACAGTGCCGAAGACAACCCCCTCCAGCAGGATTCAGCGCAGGAGGATGGAGAAGCCAACCCTCATGAGAGAGCGGCAGACAAAGAGGTCGAGGACGACAATTATATGCCTCCCTCCGAAGACGAGGCAAGCCTCGACGACGACGAATTTGTCGTGCCTGAGGATCCCGTCGAACAAGAGTGTTTCAAACGCAGGCTTATGGCCACAGCAAGCAGCCTAAAAAGAAAACTGCAGCAGCTTAGAGCTGACTAAGATTTGCTAGCCGACAGATGGACTGAAGTCCTGGCGGCCGAAGAGTACAAACTCGAGCGCCCCTCCAAGAGCTACCCAATGCGCAGGCTGCTACCCCAACTAGAGGAGGAAGCAACTAAACCTACGTCACCAGCATATGACGCAGCCGATCGGCCACCCCGTGGCCGCGACAGAGAGGCCTCTCGGCCCTCAACTCAAGCCGCACCCCGGCGCCGCTCAAAAAATACCAGGGCACGGGGAAATGCACCAGACCTGCGAGACATATTGGAGGACAAGGCAAGGCAAACAAGATCAATCTATGGATCACGTGGGTGCCCCACGTCACGTGACGATAACCTTCACGCAGGATATGGCAAATACGGCCAGGCCGAACACAACAGACAAAGCTCATCCAAGCTACATCGTGATATAGCCCAGTACAGAGGCGCCACACACCCACTATGCTTCACAGATGAAGTAATGGATCATCAAATCCCCGAGGGTTTTAAACCTGTAAACATCGAATCATACGATGGCACAACAGATCCTGCGGTATGGATCGAGGATTATCTCCTTCATATCCACATGGCCCCTGGTGATGATCTACACGCTATCAAATACCTCCCGCTCAAGCTTAAAGGACCAGCTCGGCATTGGCTCAACAGCTTGCCAGCAGAGTCAATTTGTTGCTGGGAGGACCTGGAATCCGCATTCCTTGACAACTTCCAGGGCACTTATGTGCGACCACCAGACGCCGATGACCTAAGCCACATAATTCAGCAGCCAGAGGAATCGACCAGACAATTCTGGACGCGGTTCCTAACCAAGAAAAATCAAATAGTTGACTGTCCGGATGCAGAGGCCCTTGCAGCCTTCAGGCATAACATCCGAGACGAATGGTTTCCCCGGCACCTAGGACAGGAAAAGCCGAAATCTATGGCATCCCTCACGACACTCATGACCCGCTTTTGCGCGGGAGAAGACAGCTGGCTAGCTCGTAGCAATAACATGACCAAGAGCCCTGGTAACTCAGATACCAAGGATAACAATGGCAGGTCACGTCGTAACAAGCACAAACGCCGCATTAACAACGATAATACTGAGGATACGGCAGTTAATGCCGGATTCAGAGGCTCTAAACCCGGTCAGCGGAAGAAGCCATTCAAAAGAAATCCTCCGGGCCCATCCAGTTTAGATCGGATACTCGATCGCTCGTGCTAGATACACGGCACCCCCGAACAACCAGCCAATCACACCAACAGGGATTGTTGGGTGTTCAAGCAGGCAGGCAAGTTAAGTGCCGAAAACAGAGACAAAGGGCTGCATAGCGATGACGAGGAGGAGCCCCGGCCGCCGAACAACAGAGGACAGAAGGGCTTTCCCCCACAAGTGCGGACGGTGAACATGATATACGCAACCCATATCCCCAAAAGGGAACGGAAGCGTGCTCTCAAGGACGTCTATGCGTTGGAGCCAGTCGCCCCAAAGTTCAACCCATGGTCCTCCTGCCCGATCACTTTTGATCGAAGGGACCACCCCACTAGCATTCGTCACGGCGGAGTCGCCGCATTGGTCCTAGACCCAATCATTGACGGATTTCACCTCACTAGAGTCCTCATGGATGGCGGCAGCAGCCTGAACCTGCTTTATCAGGATACAGTGCAAAAAATGGGTATAGATCCCTCAAGGATTAAACCCACAAAGATGACCTTTAAAGGCGTCATACCAGGTGTAGAAGCCAGTTGTACAGGCTCAGTTACACTCGAAGTGGTCTTCAGATCCCCGGATAATTTCCGAAGCAAAGAGTTAATGTTCGACATAGTCCCGTTCCGTAGTGGCTATCACGCCCTGCTCGGACGAACCACATTCGCAAAATTCAATGCGGTGCTGCACTACGCATATCTCAAGCTCAAGATGCCAGGCCCTCGCGGAGTCATTACGGTCAATGGAAACACCGAAGGCTCTCTCCGAACAGAGGAGCACACGGCGGCCCTGGTGGCGGAAGTACAAAGTAGCCTCTCAAGGCAATTCTCCAGTCCGGCTGTTAAACGTCCGGACAACGTCAAGCGCGCCCGAAGTAACCTACAACAAAACCGTCTGGCACGTTCCGAGCAAGCATAGCAGTGCGGCCCCAACCCCAGCCCTCGCGAGATTGCAATACCAGTACCACGCGTACATAATTACGCTCTGAAATACCATGGGCATAAGGGGAGGGGCACAACCACGGCACGCCCAGAATGCGGCTCAACCGCACTAGGGGCTCCCGATTTTGCCATTTCTTCTTTATATATATATATATATATATATATATATACTTTCAGGACTCCACTATTCGGAAGGCCTGTCCGGTAATACAATCGCCGAACACACGATGCAATAGCCAAGGAGACAACAAGCCACGTCAAATGTCCAAGTGGTCTCTATAACGAGCTAAATACCTGTCTTACTTAAAGTCTCGCAGCTTGCCCCTGGAGGGGGACATGTAAAATAATCCCATCTCTTGTGTATTGCACTATTTGTATTGTCCTGCTCTCATAGCAGCCCCTTTTAATAAACAATACATAGCTCTTGTCTATTGTCACATTCAGTTATTTTTATATAAATATGTTCAGTCATGACATTATGCAACCGTACACTTTGGTACGGCCAATACACCAGGGGCTTAAGTACCCCATAATACGGTGTGAGAAGACCAAACACTCTCATGAGTGCGGCACCCCGAACTTATAGCACTATATGCATCGGCTCCGAATCATGTCTTGGGTCAATAGTTGGGTTTGCCCGGCTCCCATGTTTTGGTACCTTACGTTCCGCTATGTCGGCTAAGGTAGAGCTGGGAGAACTACTGCGATTGTGCCCCAGTTGAGCTGGGTTAACACCTCAGTAGAGAAAGCTAAAACTGACCGTCATGATAGGGCGAGAGACCGGTCGCTGTTTGAGAGGTTTTTTGAGTCCTTAAAGACTTATGCCGCTTAGAGCGAGGAGCTGGCTTTGTCCAGCCTAGGCGTGGATAGCGCCCCGAACTCAGTCTTACGAATACTAGGGGCTTCACCGAAATTTAAAATTATAGAAATTCTATGGCTAAGTGAGAGTGATAAAGCATTATAAGTCCGATGGCCTTGTTCGTTGTGTTGAGCGCCTCCCTCGATGGACGCAAAAAGGGAACAAGAGCGCTCGGGTTTATCCCGAACACCCCAGCACTTGTGGCATGGGGGTAGAAGCTGACGACTTGCATCTCTCAGATTTAATAAACGGCCGCACAGAAGGTAATATTTTAAATTCAAAAAGCGTTGCTTAGCGCATATGAACAAGTTTTCAGCGCACAGGATAAACACGAGCGAGTTTACTCAAAAATTACATACCTGGTACATTCATACGCCACACGACGGGCACTCTTCAGGATGCCCTCATAATACATCTCGGGCCTGCGATGCTCCTTCCCCTCGGGCGGCCCTTCTGTCACCAGCTTCTCAGCATCCAGCTTGCCCCAGTGCACTTTAGCACGGGCAAAAGCCCTATGGGCGCCTTCGATGCATACGAAGCGCTTGATGACTTCAAGCTGGGGACATGCATCCACCAGCCACCGCACCAGCCCAAAGTAGCTCAAAGGCATGACCTCCCCAGGCCACAACCGTCCTATCAGGCCCTTCATGGCCTGTTCGGCTGCCTTATGAAGCTCGACCAGCTGCTTCAGCTGGTCGCTCAGGGGCACCGGGTGTTCGGCCTCAGCATACTAGGACCAGAACACCTTCTCCGTTGAGCTCCCTTCCTCGGCCCGGTAGAATGCAGCAACGTCAGATACACTGCGGGGCAGATCTGCGAATGCTCCTCGAGAGCTCCGGATTCGAGTAAGTAACAGGTAATTTACTTTCACGTGCTTGCTTTGTATAAAGAATGCCTTACCCGCCGCAATCCTTTTCATCGCCTCAATTTCCTAGAGGGCTTTTTGGGCTTCGGCCTTGGCAGATTTGGCGCTTTCAAGTGCCGAGGCAAGCTCGGACTCTCGAGTCTTCGAGTCAAGCTCTAACCTCTCATGTTTTTTCACAAGAGCATCGAGATCTTGCCGCACCTCCGCCACCTGAGCCTCTTGCTTCTCTCACTCTGAGCGCTCCATGGCCGCATTGTCTTCGGCCTTGGAAAGCGCTTCCTTCAGGGTCGCCACCTCGGTTGTGGCCCCTGTAATATTCACGTTGGTCCTGTCATCATTTGCAACCAGGTATTTATATATACAATTACATAAGGTACTACATACCTTCTTTGTCCTCGAGCTGCTTCTTGGCAAGGCCGAGCTCGTTCTCGGACCGCTCAAGGCTCTGCTTCAATACATCGACCTCCACAGTTAGTGCAGCAGAGGTCAGCAGCGCAGCCTGCATTCCCATATTGACATATTTATGTTAGACTCCTGCGTATATCTTTTTAGATTCTCAGTCCGACTTTTCTTTCCGAACGCCAAACTGAGCATCAGGGGCTACTGTCTATGCGGTAACACTTTTACATGTTTTAAATACATACCTCAAAACAAGTTAGAAGACTGGTATAGGCTTCTGTCAGTCCGCTCTTGGCGGACTGAACCTTCTGGATCACCGCACTCATAACAGTGCGGTGCTCTTCGTTGATGGAGGCGCCATTACGCACCTCCAGCAAGTTGTCCGGCGCCTCCGGTTGGATGGAGGTCGCCGGTGTCATAGGCTTGCCCTTCTTGCGAGGGGGCCGCCTACCGGACTCCGGAATCACTGAAGGTTCCGGAGCGGTGTCCGGCCCAGGGCCAGACTTAGATCCCTCTGGGGCTTCGTCCCCTTTGGGCCTAGAGTCCGGGAGGTCGCCTTGCGGTGCCTCCAGGACCACCTCCTCCTGGTTTAGCCCCTTTTGGGACTCCACCTCGGCATCATCCGCAGGGCGGGGGGAGGTAGCCGTCGGAAGTGAAGCGCTATTCACATCCGACGAGTCCAGGGAGCCGCTCGACGAATCGCCGAGCTGAGCCTTGGGTGGACTGCATAATTGAATTCAGCGTCAGAAGGTACTGTACAATAGAGGAACGTCATAAGTTATTCTGGTATCCGGATACTTACAATTTTGCCAGGGGCTTGACCCTGGATGGCCATTCCTCTCCGCCGTCATCGGCGTAGGAGGCGTAGTCCAGAAGAAGGGTCTTCCCCTTCTTGGACCCTCCGGCCTCCCCAGTTGGGGCGGCCTTCCTTTTCTTTCCTCCCCCCGCTAGAGGGGGAGAGGCTTCTTCTTCCTCCTCCTCGTCTTCGGAGGCGGAGGGCGTCTCGGGGTCGTCGGGCGATGAATCCGACACCACCAAGCGCCGGGAACTCTTTCGAGTCCCCGTGGCCTTCTTCCTGGCCTTCTTCCCCGGCACCACGTGAGGTGCCGGAACCAGTAGCTTCGTCAAGCGTGCGTCTGCTGGGCCTTCGGGCAAAGGGGCCGGATAGTCAAACTGTTCGGACGTCCTCTTCCAGTCCTGTCAAAGGAGCAGGAGTTTAGATCCTGCATGGAGTCAAATTGTGCAAATCAAGTGTCCTGTAAAGGACAAAGACAAGCTTACCTCGGTGGCTTGGCGCTTGGCGCAGAATCCGCGATCCTCGGTGACGTGAGGGGAGACCTCGGAGCTCTTGAATAGCACCTTCCAGGCGTCTTCGTGCTTGGTGTCGAAGAGCCTGGACAAAGTCCGGTGCTGGGCTGGGTCGAACTCCCACAAGTTGAAAGCCCGTCGTTGACACGGGAGGATCCGGTGAAAGAGCATGACCTGGACTATGTTGACAAGTTTGACCTTCTTGTTCATCAGGTCTTGGACGCAGGTTTGAAGTCCGGTCACCTCTTCTGGATTACCCCACAACAGGCCCGTCTCTTTCCAAGATGTTAGTCGTATGGGGATGCCAGATTGGAATTCGGGGGCCGCTACCCACTCAGGGTCACGCGGCTCAGTGATGTAGAACCACCCCGATTGCCACCCTTTGATGGTTTCCACGAAGGAGCCCTCGAGCCATGTGACGTTGGGCATCTTGCCCACCATGGCGCCTCCGCACTCCGCCTGCTAGCCGCTCACGACCTTCGGCTTGACGCTGAAGATCTTCAGCCATAGGCCAAAGTGGGGCTTGATGCGGAGGAAGGCCTCGCACACGGTGATGAATGCCGAGATGTTAAGGATAAAGTTCGGGGCCAGATCATGGAAATCCAGGCCGTAGTAGAACATGAGCCCCCAGACAAATGGGTGAAGTGGAAAGCCCAGTCCACGGAGGAAATGGGGGAGGAACACGACCCTCTCATGGGGCCCTAGGGGTGGGGATGAGTTGCCCCTCATCTGGAAGCCGGTGCGCGATGTCGTTAGACAAGTATACAGCCTTCCTCAACTTTTTGATGTGCCCGTCCGTGATGGTGGAGGCCATCCATTTACCTCCCGCTCCGGACATGGTTGGAGAAGGTTGAGGTGGGAAGTGCGGACTTGGGCGCTGGAGCTCGAGTGCGCAGGAATGGATAAGCGAAGGAGGAAGAAGGCGTAGATGGAAAGGGTGGATCCTTATCCCCTTATATGGGCGGCCGAAACTATGAACCCCCACCAGCCTAATAAAACTTGCTTATCTCCCAAGCACCATGATTAATGGCGCGGTTGGGTTACCCACGCCCGTATTGATGAGAATCCCAGAATAAGGGGACACGATCTCTGCTTTGACAAGACGTGCCAAGGAAACCGCCTCGCTAAACACGTTGAGGTGGGATAGTAAAATGATTTGAATAAAGGCTTGGCTGTGGCATGATGTCACGCTACGAAATGCGTTAGCAGATTAGATTTGTGCGAATATTATTCTCTCTATGGTGGTATGGGGAAACTATTTTACAGAGCCGCACACTATCCTTGTGTTCAACATCTTCTATGAAGTATTCGGAGGAGGAACCCGCCTTGCAATGCCGAAGACAATTTGCGCGCCGGACTCGTCGTCATTGAAGCCTGGTTCAGGGGCTACTGAGGGAGTCCTGGATTAGGGGGTGTCCGGATGGCCGGACTATGACCTTTGGCCGGACTCCCGGACTATGAAGATACAAGATTGAAGACTTTGTCCCGTGTCCGGATAGGACTTTCCTTGGCGTGGAAGGCAAGCTTGGCGATACGATATGTAGATCTCCTCCCATTGTAACCGACTCTGTGTAACCCTAGCCCTCTCTGGTGTCTATATAAACTGGAGAGTTTTAGTCCGTAGGACGAACAACAATCATACCATAGGCTAGCTTCTAGGGTTTAGCCTCTCTGATCTCGTGGTAGATCAACTCTTGTACTACCCATATCATCAATATTATTCAAGCAGGAGTAGGGTTTTACCTCCATCGAGAGGGCCCGAACCTGGGTAAAAACATCATGTCCCTTGTCTCCTGTTACCATCCGCCTAGACGCACAGTTCGGGACCCCCTACCCGAGATCCGCCAGTTTTGACACCGACATTGACAATTAGAGATTATAGTTGCTCATGCCATGCTTAATTAGCTAGGAGTTTATAATGGTTTGTCTTGCGTGCCAACATGCTATTAAAATGATTGTAATGTGGTATGACATGGTGGTATCCTCCTTTGAATGATTCGAGTGGCTTGACTTGGCACATGTTCATGCATGTAGTTGAAACAAAATCAACATAGCCTCCGCGATATTTATGTTCATGGTGATTTATATCCTACTCATGATTGCACTCATTGTTGGTTAATGTTAATGCATGTTCATGACCATTGTCGCTCTCTAGTTGGTCGCTTCCCAGTCTCTTTCTAGCCTTCACTTGTACTAAGTGGGAATACTGCTTGTGCATCCACTTCCATAAACCCCAAAGCTATTCTATATGAGTCCACCATACCTTCCTATATGCGGTATTTACCTGCCGTTCCAAGTAAATTTGTATGTGCCAAACTCTAAACCTTCAAATGAAATTTTATTTTGTATGCTCGAATAGCTCATGTAACATCTAGGTTGTCTGTATCTTTCATGCTAGGTGGGTTATTCTCACGATGAGTGGACTCCACTCATCATTCACGAGAAAATGGCCGGTTACCGGGATGCCCAGTCCCATGCTCAAATCAAATCAAAATAAATGCAAACAAAACTCCCCCAGGATTGTTGTTAGTTGGACGACACCCATTGTTTCAGGTCAGCCATGGATTGATGCTCATTGGTGGTGGGGGAGTATAAACTTTACCATTCTATTTGGGAACCGCATATAATATATGTAGCATGGAAGATATCGAGATCTCTTGGTTGTTATGTTGACAATGGAAGTATGCCACTCAAAATATTATTTATCTCTGTTTCAAAACTCGAGCTCTGGCACCTCTGCAAATCTCTGCATCTCTCTTCGAAGGGCCTATCTATTTACCTTTATGTTGAGTCATCATCCTCTTATTGAAAAGCACCAGTTGGAGAGCACCGCTGTCATTTGCATGCATTGCTATTAATTCACATTGAGTATGACTGTGACTAGATCTCTTTTGCCATGAATTACAATGTCTAGTCAGTCCTTGATCTCCAGGGGTGCTCTGCATTTATGTTTTGTGGTCTCAGAAAGGGCTAGCGAGATAACATCTTGTTATATCATATTATAATTGTTTTGAGAAAGTGTTGTCATCCGAGATTTATTATTATTGCTTGCTAGTTGATTATGCCATTGATATGAGTAAGTGTGAGACCTAAGTGTTATTGTGAATATGGTTAGTTCATAATCTTTGCTGAAAACTTGAATGCCGACTTTACATATTTGCAACGACAAGATTAAATAGAGTTTGTAAAAGTTTTTCTTTATCACTTTCAGTTTGTCAACTGAATTGCTTGAGGACAAGCAAATGTTTAAGCTTGGGGGAGTTGATACGTCTCCAACGTATCTACTTTTCCAAACACTTTTGCCCTTGTTTTGGACTGTAACTTGGATGATTTGAATGGAACTAACCTGAACAGACGCTGTTTTCACCAGAATTGCCATGGTGTTATTTTTGTGCAGAAATAAAAGTTCTCGGAATGACCTGAAACTCCACGAAGATACGTTCTGGAATTAATAAAAATATTGGCGAAAGAATCAGCGTAAGGGGCCCACACCCTGTCCATGAGGGTGCAGGGTGCGCCCACCCCCTGGGGCGCGCCCCTGCCTCATGGCCCCCCTGGACCTCCACCGACCTCAACTGCAACTCCATATATTCATGTTCGGGGAGAAAAAATCAGAGAGAAGGATTCATCATGTTTTATGATACGGAGCCACTGCCAAGCCCTAATCTTCCTCGGGAGGGCTGATCTGGAGTCCGTTCGGGGCTCCGGAGAGGGGAATCCGTCCCAATCGTCATCATCAACCATCCTCCATCACCAATTTCATGATGCTCACCGCCGTGCATGAGTAATTCCATCGTAGGATTACTGGATGGTGATGGGTTGGATGAGATTTACCATGTAATCAAGTTAGTTTTGTTAGGGTTTGATCCCTAGTATCCATTATGTTCTAAGATTGATGTTGCTATGACTTTGCCATGCTTAATGCTTGTCAGTAGGGCCCGAGTGCCATGATTTCAGATCTGAACCTATTATGTTTTCATGAATATATGTGAGTTCTTGATCCTATCTTGCAAGTCAATAGTCACCTACTATGTGTTATGATCCGGCAACCCCAGAGTGACAATAATCGGGACCACTCCCGGTGATGACCATAGTTTGAGGAGTTCATGTATTCACTAAGTGCTAATGCTTTGGTCCAGTACTCTATTAAAAGGTGGCCTTAATATCGCTTAGTTTCCAATTGGACCCCGCTGCCACGGGAGGGTAGGAAAAAAATATGTCATTCAAGTTCTTTTCCAAAAGCACGTATGACTATATTCGGAATACATGCCTACATTACATTGATGAACTGGAGCTAGTTCTGTGTCACCCAATGTTATAACTGTTGCATGATGAATTGCATCCGACATAATTATCCATCATTGATCCATTGCCTATGAGCTTTTCACATATTGATCTTTGTTATGTTGCTTCTTCGTTGCCATTGCTACGATTGCTACAAAACTGCTACTGTTACTTCTGCCACCGTTACCGTTACCTCCATACTATTTGCTACTAAATACTTTGCTGCATATATTAAGTCTTTCAGGTGTGGTTGAATTGACAACTCAACTGCTAATACTTGAGAATACTCTTTGGCTCCCCTTGTGTCGAATCAATAAATTTGGGTTGAATACTCTACCCTCGAAAACTGTTGCGATCCCCTATACTTGTGGGTTATCAGTATGCACTGTTGCCAAAGTTTGTCGTTTTGAAGCACCTCGTGATGATCCCCTTGATTTGGATCATGTATCACTTAGATAACTTGAGGGATGTTTATTTAAGTGGAAGTTCATTAGTAATTTGATTAATTGAACCTAATTTATCATGAACTTAGTCTTAATATTTTTGCATATCTATGTTGTAGATCAATGGCTTGTGCTACCGTACCCCTGAATTTTAATGTGTTCCTAGAGAAAGCTAAGTTGAAAGATGATGGTAGCAACTACATGGATTGGGTCCATAACTTGAGGGTTATCCTCATTGCTGCATAGAAGAATTATGTCCTCGATGCACCACTAGGTGACAGACCTGCTGTAGGAGCAAACATAGTTGTTATGAACATCTGGAAAGCTTGATCTGACGACTACTCAATAGTTCAGTGTGCCATGCTTTACGACTAGAACCGGGACTTCAAAGACATTTTGAACATGGAGCATATGAGATGTTCGAAGAGCTGAAGTTGATATTTCAAGCTAATGCCTGGGTTGAGAGATATGAAGTCTCCAACAAGTTCTATAGCTGCATGATGGAGGAGAACAGTTCTACCAGTGAACACATACTCAAAATGTCTGGGTATCATAACCACTTAACTAAGATGGGGATTGATCTTCCGGTTGAGATCACGGACATGAATGTTATTTGGAGTCCCGGATGAGATCACGAACATGACAAGGAGCTCCAGAATGGTCCAAAGGTAAAGACTGATATATAAAACGATACTATTTGGACACCGGAAGAGTTTCAGCAGGTATCAAGTAGTCATTGGATCACCATAAGGGGTTCCGAGAACCCCAGGAGGTTAATGGGCTATATGGGCCAAAGGGGGGAACACACCAGCCCACAAGGGGCTGGCGCGCCCCTCCTAAGGCCTCAACCCTTGGGGAGAGAAGGAAAGGGGGGAGTTGGCCTCCCCCTTCCTTCCCTCTCCTCCCCTTTTCCTTTCCCCTTGTTCAAACAAGGTAAGGGGGCGCCACAAGGCTGGAGCCCAAGGGGGCCGGCGGCCACCCTTGTGGCGCCTCCTGGCTGCCTTCCCCCGCACACACACACACACACACACACACATATATATATATATATGTATATGTATATATATATATATATATATATATATATATATAGGGTGGGTCTATTCTAATAACACCCCCTAAGACCTTATTCTGCTAACACCCTAGTCTTATTCTGCTAACACTTTTGAGCTGCAACGCAACAACTAACCGAACCGAACCCATGGTCCACCCCATCCCACAACTGGATCAAACCGAACCGCACCACCCCACCTTATCCTCTCG
>NC_041389.1:264243689-264246311 GCF_002162155.2 Triticum dicoccoides
GACCCGCCTCCCCCAACTTCCTCCTCCCATCGGCCGCGCCCCCACCACATTGCGCTGGCCGCCCAGTCGGCCGAGCCCCCCACGACATCCCACCGGCCGCACAGCAACGGAGCTGGCCACCGCGCTCCCGTCCCAACACACCCTCGCCGTTTCAGATCCGGCCTCCCCCTTGCCAACCACCGTCTCACCGGATCGGCCCCTTCGCCGTCCATCGACAGCTGCCCGGCTTCGGATCTGCACGTCGCCATCCCGGGGGCGTCTTCTCTGTCCCCGGGTCGAGGGCCATCTGGCTTCAAGGGGGTCGCCGGCGACTCTTCCCTCTCCTCCCCGTTCGCACACCTCCTCCCGTTCATCCCGTTCATCCTTTGTAGCTACTTGGTGCGCTCTACTCCCCATCGACCAGGGCGTCTGTGTCATTCCGCGCCGTCCTGGTCCGCTCCTCCCATTCCCCCTCGATCTGCAACGTGACGCCACCACAGACCTCCGCCCCCCCGCCGCCGCCCCTAGATTCGGTCGCTGGTGTGCCGGCGGTTGGGAGCTGCTGCTCCGGTGGCTTGCGGGTGAGGAGTCACACGGAGTCACACAAAAAGGGTCCTTCCCCTGATGAGTAGCTCCAGCAGCGTTGTCGTGGGGATTATTGAGTCCGGCCAGCTATGCAGTACACTTGCACGAGCCCAGCTCTTGCATGTTCCAAATTCGTTTGCAGGCGCCGGCGTGCTGGTTCTATTGCAGTTCAGAAAGAAAATTTTCTTTCTTCAGATTTTGCTAGTGCACAGCACTGCAGTTTGCTTGTGCTCACGGTGCGGTGCGGTTGGGCGACCAGTTACTAGTTTTTTTGTTGATTTTACAGATTTCGGTGCTGGTGTGCAAGTGTCATCTTTAGCTACATTTGCAGGTTTCTGATTTTGTGCAGCTCGGTTGGTCCCCAAATACAGTTCTGCTGATCCTCTCTTGCAGCTCTGGCAGGTGCTAGTGCTGATTTTGTGTGTATGTATGTGTGTGTGGTTGTGTAAAACAATTGATGGATGTATTGTGCCCCATGAACATCATCAGCGACCATAGACAGTGGCGCAAAAAACAGAATGTGTGCGTGCAGTTTGTTTGGCTCGATCCTGCAGTACTTTGTGTTTTTGTGCGGTTCACTTGTTCTTTAAAAAAAATCAAAAAATAATGTTGGTGGGACATAACATTCTTTTGATGCAATGTGATTTTTAAATGCAGCCCATTTGCCCCTTTCATGCAGCTCACTAAACATTGACCATGTATTCCATATGAGACTAAAACAAATTCAACGGAAACCGAAACATCTCGAAGAGGTTCGCTTCTTATCAGATGTAGTTCACTCGCTCAGTCTCTGCGGTGCACTTGTTTGAAAAAAAGTCAAAAGAAAACTAATTTTTTTATGAAATGACGAAAGAAACCATGATGACTCTCTGATGCAGTGCGGTTTTCCGTCCGAATAAGTGCGTTCTTCTGTATTTCATAAAAAAATGATAATAAAAACTCACAAAAAGCTCATCTGAGAAAATTTACGGCAGACAAGACAAATCATGAAGTTCTCTTGAGTGTCTGATGCAGTGTGGCTTTCCGTCCGAAGCAGTGCATTCTTTTGTCGTTCATAAAAAAAGGACAACAACAACTCACAAAAAAGCTCATCTAAGAAAATTTACGCCCGATAAGACAAATCATGAAGTTCGCTTGACTGTCTGATGTAGTGCGGTTTTCTGTCCGAGGCAGTGTGTTCTTCTATATGATGCAGTACACACGCCGGTTTTGGTGTATCAAAAAACAGAGTATCCGCATTTTAGTAATTTTAAAACTGCTCTTAAACCGTAAGGAATTAGAGAGCGTGTTCTACATGAAAAAGTTGCGCCTCGTCGATATCTTTCGGATGATGTATCGTTTGCATCATTCCGCCGAGCGGTTTAAATTTTTTTACGAAAAAACGGCCGCTGCCACTCATCATCCGTCGCACGATTTTCAAAATTAACTTAAAACCGCAAGGAATCTCAAAAATATTTCAACATATGAAAGTTGCGCCTCGTTCGTAGCTTTTCAGCGGCGTATCACATGCCTCATTTTGACAAACGGTTCAAAAATTGCAGCGAAAACAGTACCGAAATTTTGAATTTTTTTTTGAAAAACAGAATTCCGCGATTTAGTAAATTTGAAACTGCTCTTAAACTGTAATGAATTAGAGAAAGATTTATATATGAAAAAGATGCACCTCGATGATATCTATCCAACGGCGTATCATTTGCTTCATTCCGGCAAGCGGTTTAGAAAAAAACACGAAAAAACGCTCGCTGCCACTCGTCATCCGCCGCACTATTTTCAAAACTGCTCTTAAACCGTGTGGAATCTTGAAAAGTGTTCAACATGTCGAAGTTGCGTCGAATCCATAGCTTTTCAATGGTATATTACACGCCTCATTCCGATAAACGGTTAAAAAATTAGAGCGAAAATAGTACCGAAAAAACACCGCGTGCAATTTTTTTCAACACGAAGTTCGCTAGTCTATATTGCAGTGCTCGTAGTCAAAATGATGCAGTGCACTTCTGTTGAGCATGCAGTGCCGAAGTGGTGTGCAGAATAGTTATTCTGCTAATATTAGCAGAATAG